>NC_091352.1:21917715-21940215 GCF_038502225.1 Cherax quadricarinatus | reverse complement strand
TGGTAATTCCCCTTATGTATGCTGGGAGGCAGTTGAACAGTCTTGAACCCCTGACACTTACTGCGTTGTTTCTTAGCGTACTCGTGGCACCCCTGCTTATCATTGGGAAGATGTTGCCTCTTCTGCCCAGTCTTTTGCTTTCGTAGGGAGTGATTTTCGAATGCAAATTTGGGACTAGTCCCTCCAGGATTTTCCAAGTGTATATTATCATGTATCTTTCTCGCCTGGGTTCCAGGGAATACAAATCATGGAACTTCAACTATTCCAAGTAGTTTGGTGTTTAATCGTATTTATGCGTGCCGTGAAAGTTCTCTGTACAATCTCAGGTCTACAACTTTGCCTGCCTTGAAAGGGGACGTTAGTGTACAGCAATATTCCAGCCTAGAGAGAAGAAGTGATGTGAAGAGAATGATCATGGACTTGGCATCCCTTGTTTTGAAGGTTCTCATTATCCATCCTATCATTTTCCTATCAGATGTAATAGAAACAGTATTGTGATCTTTGAAAGTGGGATCCTCTAACATTATCACTCCCAGGTCCTTCACATTAGTTACTCTCTCTATTGTGTGATTGGAATTTGTTTTATACTCCGATACGATATTAATTTCCTCGAGTTTTCTATATTGGAGTTAATTGAAATTTCTCTTCATTGAATGTCATGTTGTTTTCCGGTGCCTAGTTAAAGATTTGGTTGATATCCGCTTGGAGTCTTTCAGTGTCTACGATGGATGACACTGTCGTGTATATTCGGGTGTCACCCGCGAAGAAAGACACTCTGCTGTGGATCACATCTCTGTCTATGTCAGATATGAAGATAAGGAACAGGATGGGGACAAGCGCAGTGTTTTGTGGAACAGAACTTTTCACTGTAGCCGCCTCAGACTTTACTCTGTATACTATTATTCTTTGTGTTCTATTTGTTACAAAGTTATAGATCCATCTACTAACTTTTCCTGATATTCCTTTATCAGGCATTTTGTGCGCTGTTACACCGTGGTCGCACTTGTCGAAGGATTTCGCGTAGTCTGTGTATACTACATCTGCATTTTCTTTGTCCTCCTGTGCATCTAAGACTTTGTCATAGTGGCCCAGTAGTTGGGACAGACAGGAACGACCTGCTCTAAACCCATGTTGCGCAACCCTGGGTTATGTAACTGATGGGTATCTAGATGCTCTAAACCCATGTTGCACAACCCTGGGTTATGTAACTGATGGGTATCTAGATGGGTTGCACAACCCTGGGTTATGTAACTGATGGGTATCTAGATGGGTTGCGCAACCCTGGGTTATGTAACTGATGGGTATCTAGATGGGTTGCACAACCCTGGGTTATGTAACTGATGGGTATCTAGATGGGTTGCACAACCCTGGTTATGTAACTGATATGTAACTGATGGGTATCTAGATGGGTTGCACAACCCTGGGTTATGTAACTGATGGGTATCTAGATGGGTTGCACAACCCTGGGTTATGCTATGTAACTAACTGATGGTTATCTAGATGGGTTGCACAACCCTGGGTTATGTAACTGATGGGTATCTAGATGGGTTGCACAACCCTGGGTTATGTAACTGATGGGTATCTAGATGGGTTGCACAACCCTGGGTTATGTAACTGATGGGTATCTAGATGGGTTGCACAACCCTGGGTTATGTAACTGATGGGTATCTAGATGGGTTGCGCAACCCTGGGTTATGTAACTGATGGGTATCTAGATGGGTTGCACAACCCTGGGTTATGTAACTGATGGGTATCTAGATGGGTTGCACAACCCTGGGTTATGTAACTGATGGGTATCTAGATGGGTTGCACAACCCTGGGTTATGTAACTGATGGGTATCTAGATGGGTTGCACAACCCTGGGTTATGTAACTGATGGGTATCTAGATGGGTTGCACAACCCTGGGTTATGTAACTGATGGGTATCTAGATGGGTTGCACAACCCTGGGTTATGTAACTGATGGGTATCTAGATGGGTTGCACAACCCTGGGTTATGTAACTGATGGGTATCTAGATGGGTTGCACAACCCTGGGTTATGTAACTGATGGGTATCTAGATGGGTTGCACAACCCTGGGTTATGTAACTGATGGGTATCTAGATGGGTTGCACAACCCTGGGTTATGTAACTGATGGGTATCTAGATGGGTTGCACAACCCTGGGTTATGTAACTGATGGGTATCTAGATGGGTTGCACAACCCTGGGTTATGTAACTGATGGGTATCTAGATGGGTTGCACAACCCTGGGTTATGTAACTGATGGGTATCTAGATGGGTTGCACAACCCTGGGTTATGTAACTGATGGGTATCTAGATGGGTTGCACAACCCTGGGTTATGTAACTGATGGGTATCTAGATGGGTTGCACAACCCTGGGTTATGTAACTGATGGGTATCTAGATGGGTTGCACAACCCTGGGTTATGTAACTGATGGGTATCTAGATGGGTTGCACAACCCTGGGTTATGTAACTGATGGGTATCTAGATGGGTTGCACAACCCTGGGTTATGTAACTGATGGGTATCTAGATGGGTTGCACAACCCTGGGTTATGTAACTGATGGGTATCTAGATGGGTTGCACAACCCTGGGTTATGTAACTGATGGGTATCTAGATGGGTTGCACAACCCTGGGTTATGTAACTGATGGGTATCTAGATGGGTTGCACAACCCTGGGTTATGTAACTGATGGGTATCTAGATGGGTTGCACAACCCTGGGTTATGTAACTGATGGGTATCTAGATGGGTTGCACAACCCTGGGTTATGTAACTGATGGGTATCTAGATGGGTTGCACAACCCTGGGTTATGTAACTGATGGGTATCTAGATGGGTTGCACAACCCTGGGTTATGTAACTGATGGGTATCTAGATGGGTTGCACAACCCTGGGTTATGTAACTGATGGGTATCTAGATGGGTTGCACAACCCTGGGTTATGTAACTGATGGGTATCTAGATGGGTTGCACAACCCTGGGTTATGTAACTGATGGGTATCTAGATGGGTTGCACAACCCTGGGTTATGTAACTGATGGGTATCTAGATGGGTTGCACAACCCTGGGTTATGTAACTGATGGGTATCTAGATGGGTTGCACAACCCTGGGTTATGTAACTGATGGGTATCTAGATGGGTTGCACAACCCTGGGTTATGTAACTGATGGGTATCTAGATGGGTTGCACAACCCTGGGTTATGTAACTGATGGGTATCTAGATGGGTTGCACAACCCTGGGTTATGTAACTGATGGGTATCTAGATGGGTTGCACAACCCTGGGTTATGTAACTGATGGGTATCTAGATGGGTTGCACAACCCTGGGTTATGTAACTGATGGGTATCTAGATGGGTTGCACAACCCTGGGTTATGTAACTGATGGGTATCTAGATGGGTTGCACAACCCTGGGTTATGTAACTGATGGGTATCTAGATGGGTTGCACAACCCTGGGTTATGTAACTGATGGGTATCTAGATGGGTTGCACAACCCTGGGTTATGTAACTGATGGGTATCTAGATGGGTTGCACAACCCTGGGTTATGTAACTGATGGGTATCTAGATGGGTTGCACAACCCTGGGTTATGTAACTGATGGGTATCTAGATGGGTTGCACAACCCTGGGTTATGTAACTGATGGGTATCTAGATGGGTTGCACAACCCTGGGTTATGTAACTGATGGGTATCTAGATGGGTTGCACAACCCTGGGTTATGTAACTGATGGGTATCTAGATGGGTTGCACAACCCTGGGTTATGTAACTGATGGGTATCTAGATGGGTTGCACAACCCTGGGTTATGTAACTGATGGGTATCTAGATGGGTTGCACAACCCTGGGTTATGTAACTGATGGGTATCTAGATGGGTTGCACAACCCTGGGTTATGTAACTGATGGGTATCTAGATGGGTTGCACAACCCTGGGTTATGTAACTGATGGGTATCTAGATGGGTTGCACAACCCTGGGTTATGTAACTGATGGGTATCTAGATGGGTTGCACAACCCTGGGTTATGTAACTGATGGGTATCTAGATGGGTTGCACAACCCTGGGTTATGTAACTGATGGGTATCTAGATGGGTTGCACAACCCTGGGTTATGTAACTGATGGGTATCTAGATGGGTTGCACAACCCTGGGTTATGTAACTGATGGGTATCTAGATGGGTTGCACAACCCTGGGTTATGTAACTGATGGGTATCTAGATGGGTTGCACAACCCTGGGTTATGTAACTGATGGGTATCTAGATGGGTTGCACAACCCTGGGTTATGTAACTGATGGGTATCTAGATGGGTTGCACAACCCTGGGTTATGTAACTGATGGGTATCTAGATGGGTTGCACAACCCTGGGTTATGTAACTGATGGGTATCTAGATGGGTTGCACAACCCTGGGTTATGTAACTGATGGGTATCTAGATGGGTTGCACAACCCTGGGTTATGTAACTGATGGGTATCTAGATGGGTTGCACAACCCTGGGTTATGTAACTGATGGGTATCTAGATGGGTTGCACAACCCTGGGTTATGTAACTGATGGGTATCTAGATGGGTTGCACAACCCTGGGTTATGTAACTGATGGGTATCTAGATGGGTTGCACAACCCTGGGTTATGTAACTGATGGGTATCTAGATGGGTTGCACAACCCTGGGTTATGTAACTGATGGGTATCTAGATGGGTTGCACAACCCTGGGTTATGTAACTGATGGGTATCTAGATGGGTTGCACAACCCTGGGTTATGTAACTGATGGGTATCTAGATGGGTTGCACAACCCTGGGTTATGTAACTGATGGGTATCTAGATGGGTTGCACAACCCTGGGTTATGTAACTGATGGGTATCTAGATGGGTTGCACAACCCGGGGTTATGTAACTGATGGGTATCTAGATGGGTTGCACAACCCTGGGTTATGTAACTGATGGGTATCTAGATGGGTTGCACAACCCTGGGTTATGTAACTGATGGGTATCTAGATGGGTTGCACAACCCTGGGTTATGTAACTGCTGGGTATCTAGATGGGTTGCACAACCCTGGGTTATGTAACTGATGGGTATCTAGATGGGTTGCACAACCCTGGGTTATGTAACTGATGGGTATCTAGATGGGTTGCACAACCCTGGGTTATGTAACTGATGGGTATCTAGATGGGTTGCACAACCCTGGGTTATGTAACTGATGGGTATCTAGATGGGTTGCACAACCCTGGGTTATGTAACTGATGGGTATCTAGATGGGTTGCACAACCCTGGGTTATGTAACTGATGGGTATCTAGATGGGTTGCACAACCCTGGGTTATGTAACTGATGGGTATCTAGATGGGTTGCACAACCCTGGGTTATGTAACTGATGGGTATCTAGATGGGTTGCACAACCCTGGGTTATGTAACTGATGGGTATCTAGATGGGTTGCACAACCCTGGGTTATGTAACTGATGGGTATCTAGATGGGTTGCACAACCCTGGGTTATGTAACTGATGGGTATCTAGATGGGTTGCACAACCCTGGGTTATGTAACTGATGGGTATCTAGATGGGTTGCACAACCCTTGGTTATGTAACTGATGGGTATCTAGATGGGTTGCACAACCCTGGGTTATGTAACTGATGGGTATCTAGATGGGTTGCACAACCCTGGGTTATGTAACTGATGGGTATCTAGATGGGTTGCACAACCCTGGGTTATGTAACTGATGGGTATCTAGATGGTTTGCACAACCCTGGGTTATGTAACTGAAGGGTATCTAGATGGGTTGCACAACCCTGGGTTATGTAACTGATGGGTATCTAGATGGGTTGCACAACCCTGGGTTATGTAACTGATGGGTATCTAGATGGGTTGCACAACCCTGGGTTATGTAACTGATGGGTATCTAGATGGGTTGCACAACCCTGGGTTATGTAACTGATGGGTATCTAGATGGGTTGCACAACCCTGGGTTATGTAACTGATGGGTATCTAGATGGGGTGCACAACCCTGGGTTATGTAACTGATGGGTATCTAGATGGGTTGCACAACCCTGGGTTATGTAACTGATGGGTATCTAGATGGGTTGCACAACCCTGGGTTATGTAACTGATGGGTATCTAGATGGGTTGCACAACCCTGGGTTATGTAACTGATGGGTATCTAGATGGGTTGCACAACCCTGGGTTATGTAACTGATGGGTATCTAGATGGGTTGCACAACCCTGGGTTATGTAACTGATGGGTATCTAGATGGGTTGCACAACCCTGGGTTATGTAACTGATGGGTATCTAGATGGGTTGCACAACCCTGGGTTATGTAACTGATGGGTATCTAGATGGGTTGCACAACCCTGGGTTATGTAACTGATGGGTATCTAGATGGGTTGCGGTCATAGTTTGGTTTAGCACAATTGTGGTAAACCTTCAATGTAATATGACATTATGCTTTATAAAATAGTAATATATCATTAGATTATTAAATTATTTTGGTGTTTCATTATTGCTGAGAATCATCTTAGAACCTTTCAAAGATTTTTATGATAATGAGTTGTATCGGTTACTGCAATCGGTCTGTAATTCTTTGCAATTACTTTACTGCCACTAATATAACTTTCACGTACGTTAAGCAAAGGAAAAAATTGCTAAGGAAAGCTTAAGGCCACAAAGCAATTAAATAGCTGAAAAACTAACAAATTAGACAGTACCTTTTAAAAAGAGAACAAATAAAACAGTAAAGACCATTTTACATATATACAGAATAAAGGAACTATTCAAACCCGTGGAAAACACTGAGACGCATTCGTAAAATTTTTTCACTTCTAACATTGAAAGGATAATTTAAAAAGAACTAGACCTTATGGTTGTTATTGACTAAAAGAAATCTAATATAGTCTTATTAACTAAAATTTGATTGGAACACCATACCTTCAGTGAGGTTGTAATTTATTGGAGGTGTCTGGTGGGGAGACAGAGAGGGTGAGAGAGGACATGGGAGGTGCCTGGTGCCTGGTGGGGAGACAGAGAGGGTGAGAGAGATAATGGGAGGTGCCTGGTGGGGAGACAGAGATGGTGAGAGACATGGGAGGTGCCATGGTGGGGAGACAGAGAGGGTGAGAGAGGACATGGGAGGTGCCTGGTGGGGAGACAGAGAGGGTGAGAGAGGACATGGGAGGTGCCTGGTGGGGAGACAGAGAGGGTGAGAGAGGACATGGGAGGTGCCTGGTGGGGAGACAGAGAGGGTGAGAGAGGACATGGGAGGTGCCTGGTGGGGAGACAGAGAGGGTGAGAGAGGACATGGGAGGTGCCTGGTGGGGAGACAGAGAGGGTGAGAGAGGACATGGGAGGTGCCTGGTGGGGAGACAGAGAGGGTGAGAGAGGACATGGGAGGTGCCTGGTGGGGAGACAGAGAGGGTGAGAGAGGGCATGGGAGGTGCCTGGTGGGGAGACAGAGAGGGTGAGAGAGGACATGGGAGGTGCCTGGTGGGGAGACAGAGAGGGTGAGAGAGGTAATGGGAGGTGCCTGGTGGGGAGACAGAGAGGGTGAGAGAGGACATGGGAGGTGCCTGGTGGGGAGACAGAGAGGGTGAGAGAGGACATGGGAGGTGCCTGGTGGGGAGACAGAGAGGGTGAGAGAGGACATGGGAGGTGCCTGGTGGGGAGACAGAGAGGGTGAGAGAGGACATGGGAGGTGCCTGGTGAGGAGACAGAGAGGGTGAGAGAGGGCATGGGAGGTGCCTGGTGAGGAGACAGAGAGGGTGAAATATAGAAGGCAAAGGACCCAGGAGAATAAGGAGAACAGTCGTAGAGCCAGAAACGAATATGCACAGATAAGAAGGGAGGCCCAAAGACAATATGAAAATGACATAGCAGCGAAAGACAAATCTGACCCGAAACTGTTGTACAGCCACATCAGGAGGAAAACAACAGTCAAGGACCAGGTAATCAGGCTAAGGAAGGAAGGAGGAGAGACAACAAGAAATGACCGTGAAGTATGTGAAGAACTCAACAAGAGATTCAAAGAAGTGTTCGCAGAGGAGACAGAAGGGACTCCAGAAAGACGGAGAGGTGGGGCACACCACCAAGTGCTGGACACAGTGCACACAACCGAGGAAGAAGTGAAGAGGCTTCTGAGTGAGCTAGATACCTCAAAGGCAATGGGGCCAGATAACATCTCCCCATGGGTATTGAGAGAGGGAGCAGAGGCGCTATGTGTACCCCTAACAACAATATTCAATACATCTATCGAAACAGGGAGATTGCCTGAGGCATGGAAGACAGCAAATGTAGTCCCAATCTTCAAAAAAGGAGACAGACATGAAGCATTAAACTACAGACCAGTGTCACTGACATGTATAGTATGCAAAATCATGGAGAAGATTATCAGGAGAAGAGTGGTGGAACACCTAGAAAGGAATGATCTCATCAACAGCAGCCAACATGGTTTCAGGGACGGGAAATCCTGTGTCACAAACCTACTGGAGTTCTATGACATGGTGACAGCAGTAAGACAAGAGAGAGAGGGGTGGGTGGATTGCATTTTCTTGGACTGCAAGAAGGCGTTTGACACAGTTCCACACAAGAGATTGGTGCAAAAACTGGAGGACCAAGCAGGGATAACAGGGAAGGCACTACAATGGATCAGGGAATACTTGTCAGGAAGACAGCAGCGAGTCATGGTACGTGGCGAGGTGTCAGAGTGGGCACATGTGACCAGCGGGGTCCCGCAGGGGTCAGTCCTAGGACCAGTGCTGTTTCTGGTATTTGTGAACGACATGACGGAAGGAATAGACTCTGAGGTGTCCCTGTTTGCAGATGACGTGAAGTTGATGAGAAGAATTCACTCGATCGAAGACCAGGCAGAACTACAAAGGGATCTGGACAGGCTGCAGACCTGGTCCAGCAATTGGCTCCTGGAGTTCAATCCCACCAAGTGCAAAGTCATGAAGATTGGGGAAGGGCAAAGAAGGCCGCAGACGGAGTACAGTCTAGGGGGTCAGAGACTACAAACCTCACTCAAGGAAAAAGATCTTGGGGTGAGTATAACACCAGGCACATCTCCTGAAGCGCACATCAACCAAATAACTGCTGCAGCATATGGGCGCCTAGCAAACCTCAGAACAGCATTCCGACATCTTAATAAGGAATCATTCAGGACCCTGTACACCGTGTATGTTAGGCCCATATTGGAGTATGCGGCACCAGTTTGGAACCCACACCTAGCCAAGCACGTGAAGAAACTAGAGAAAGTGCAAAGGTTTGCAACAAGACTAGTCCCAGAGCTAAGAGGTATGCCCTACGAGGAGAGGTTAAGGGAAATCAACCTGACGACACTGGAGGACAGGAGAGATAGGGGGGACATGATAACGACATACAAAATACTGAGAGGAATTGACAAGGTGGACAAAGACAGGATGTTCCAGAGATTGGACACAGTAACAAGGGGACACAGTTGGAAGCTGAAGACACAGATGAATCACAGGGATGTTAGGAAGTATTTCTTCAGCCACAGAGTAGTCAGTAAGTGGAATAGTTTGGGAAGCGATGTAGTGGAGGCAGGATCCATACATAGCTTTAAGCAGAGGTATGATAAAGCTCACGGCTCAGGGAGAGTGACCTAGTAGCGATCAGTGAAGAGGCGGGGCCAGGAGCTCGGACTCGACCCCCGCAACCTCAACTAGGTGAGTACACACACACACACTCACACACACTCACACTCACAAACGCGCGCACACACACACACACACACACACACACACACACACACACACACACACACACACACACATACGAACAAGTGATGGATGGCATACATACAGATGAGGTGAAGAAACTGCTAAGGGACATCGATACCTCAAAGGCAATGGGACCGGACAATATCTCCCCGTGGGTCCTTAGAGAGGGAGCGGATATGTTGTGTGTGCCACTTACCACAATCTTCAACACGTCCCTGGAAACTGGGCAACTACCTGAGGTATGGAAGACGGCAAATGTAGTTCCCATTTTTAAAAAAGGAGACAGAAAAGAGGCACTAAACTATAGACCTGTGTCACTGACGTGTATAGTATGCAAAGTTATGGAGTACATTATCAGGATGAGAGTGGTGGAGCACCTGGAACGGAACAAGAGTGTAAACGCCAACGAGCATGGATTCATGGAAGGAAAATCCTGTGTCACAAACCTTCTGGAGTTTTATGATAAAGTAACAGAAGTAAGACACAAGAGAGAGGGGTTGGTTGATTGCATCTTCTTGGACTGCAAGAAGGCCTTTGACACAGTTCCTCACAAGAGTTTAGTGCAGAAGCTAGAGGATCAGGCTCATATAACAGGAAGGGCACTGCAGTGGATCAGAGAATACCTGACAGGGTGGCAACAACGAGTCATGGTAAGTAATGATGTATCACAGTGGGCACCTGTGACGAGCGGGGTTCCACAGAGGTCGGTCCTAGGACCAGTGCTATTTTTGGTATATGTGAACGACATGATGGAAGGGTTAGACTCAGAAGTGTCCCTGTTCGCAGACAATGAGAAGTTAATGAGGAGAATTAAATCAGATGAGGACCGGGCAGGACTTCAAAGAGACCTGGACAGACTGGACACCTGGTCCAGCAACTGGCTTCTCGAATTTCATCCTGCCATATGCAAAGTCATGAAGATAGGGGAAGGGCACAGAAGACTGTAGAGAGAGTATAGGCTAGGTGGCCAAAGACTGCAAACCTCGCTCAAGGAGAAAGATCTTTGAGTGAGTATAACACCGAGCATGTCTCCGGAAGCACACATCAACCAGGTAACTGCTGCAGCATATGGGAGCCTGGCAAACCTGAGAACAGCGTTCCGATACCTTAATAAGGAATCGTTCAAGACACTGTACACCGTGTACGTCAGGCCCATACTGGAGTATGCAGCACCTGTTTGGAACCCGCACTTGATAAAGCACGTCAAGAAATTAGAGAAAGTGCAAAGGTTTTCGACAAGGTTAGTTCCAGAGCTAAGGGTAATGTCTTATGAAGAGAGGTTTTGGGAAATCGGCCTGGCGACACTAGAGGACAGGAGGGTCAGGGGAGACATAATAACGACATATAAAATACTGCGGATAGACAAGGTGGACAAAGACAGGATGTTCCAGGGAGGGGACACAGAAACAAGAGATCACAATTGGAAGTTGAAGACAGAGATGAATCACAGGGATGTTAGGAAGTATTTCTTCCGCCACAGAGTAGTCAGGAAGTATTTCTTCAGCCACAGAGTAGCCAGGAAGTGGAATAGTTGGGAAGCGATGTAGTGGAGGCAGGATCGATACATAGCTTTAAGCAGAGGTATGATAAAGCTCACGGTTCAGGGAGAGTGACCTAGTAGCGACAAGTGAAGAGGCGGGGCCAGGAGCTTGGACTCGACCCCTGCAACCTCAACTAGGTGAGTACAACTAGGTGAGTACACACACACACACACACTCACACACACACACACACACACACACACACACACACAAACTCACTCACACACACACAAACACACACACACACACACACACACACACACACACACACACACACACTCACACACACACACACACACACACTCTCCACACACACACACACACACACACACTCACTCACACTCTCACACACACACACACACACACACACACACACACACACACACTCACACACACACACATAGACACACACACATACACACACACACACACACACACACACACACAAACACACACACACACATACACACACACACACACCTAGTTGGCACCTGTTGCAGTGTTTTAAAAATTGAGGTTGGAGAGTTGAAGGAGGAGGTCTTGCTTCTCCAGGAGGAGATTAGGAGGCTGAAGGTCCACCTCAATGGGTCTGGGAGAGAGTGTGAGGTGGCTGGAGTTGTGGGGAATGAGGCTTCTAGCAGCGAGGTGCAGTCTGTCTCTCGCTGTGAGGAGGCTGTAGTTGGGGAGGCAGCAACGGCTACCAGCAGTGAGGTGCAGCCAAGCACCTGCTACAAGTGGCGAGTAGTTCACAGTAATGGAAGGCGCATCAGAGTAAGGAAAGTTAAGAGTGAAGATCTGAAGGTAGGAAATCGCTTCTCTGTTCTTCAGGATGAATGTACTTCAGTGGCCAGTGAAGGTAAGGGTACTACTGCCCCTGCTAATGGAGGTAAGCGCATTCTTGTGGTTGGTGACTCTCAGGTAAGATACATTGACCGTGCTTTTTGTAATAGGAATAAGAAGATGAGAGATAGAGTGTGCTTCCCTGGAGCTGGTGTTGGGGACATTGTCAACAGGCTGGATAATATCATGTCAGGTAATGGGAGCAAGCCCATTATCTGTCTCAGTGCTGGTGGAAATGATATTGGGAAGGGTAGGAGAGAAGAGCTGCTAGATAAGTACAGGTCAGCTATAGATTTCATTAAGTCTAAGGGAGGGATCCCAATCATATGTAGCATCTTGCCTAGAAGGGGAGTAGGAAATGAATGGTTGTCTAGGGCAATTGGTGTAAATTGCTGGCTAGACAGATACTGCAAGGAACTTGCAATCCCATTCATTGACAACTGGAACAACTTTTATGGCAAACATGATATGTATGCAAGGGATGGGGTACATCTCTCTGGGGCTGGGGTGGTAGCACTTGCAGACTCGATTGAGAAGGCCATTGGTGAAATGCCTATGATTTTAAACTGATGGAAGATAGAGGTATGGGTGTGTGTGGGAAACAAGCAGGTTGCAACACTTGGGTTGGAAACAGTAAATGTATAAAAGGCATTCAGCATGAAGTTATAAATAAAGACAATAGATCAGGTCAGCAAACAAAGGGGGACAGCAGAGGGCAGCAAGGGACTAGCTCCCTTAAGGTTTACTATACTAATAGCAGGAGTGTAAGAAATAAGATAGATGAGCTAAGATTAATTGCAAGTGCAGGAGACATAGATATTATTGCTATAACAGAGACCTGGCTCAATCTGAAAGATAGAGAGATGCCCTCTGAATGTCACATACAAGGCTATAAATTATTCCACACTGACAGGGTCAACAGGAAAGGTGGTGGAGTAGCGATGTATGTCAGAGACAATTTAAATTGTTGTGTTAGACAAGATATTAAATTAGAAGCGTCAGCCACTGAATCTGTTTGGTTACAGCTTCTCGAGGGCCGAGAAAAACTAATTTTGGGTGTGATTTACAGGGCCCCAAATCTTGATAGGGAGTGCAGTAAACTTCTATGGGACGAAATTCGTAAGGCATCTACATACGAAAATGTTGTGCTAATGGGAGATTTCAACTATAGACAGATTGACTGGAGCAATTTGACAGGAAATTTAGAGTCAGGTGACTTTCTTGATACGATCCAGGATTGTTTTTTAAAACAGATTGTGACAGAGCCAACTAGGGGAAATAACCTCCTTGACTTGGTTCTTGCCAGTAGGGAAACACTAATTAATAATCTTGAGGTTAATGATGAGCTTGGGGAAAGTGATCACAAATCACTCAGTTTTAATATATCATGGAATTCCCCTAATAATGGCAATCAAGTCTCCGTCCCTGACTTTCGCTTGGCTGATTTCATAGGACTGAAAAATTACTTAGGTGGGCTGAACTGGAATGACCTGACTAAGGGTCAGGTAGGTGGTGATGGTTGCCGATATGATGCTTTCCAGGGCATAGTTCTAGCTGCTCAGTCAAATTATGTTCCAAATAGGGAAATCAGATCAAACAAAAATGATCCTAAATGGATGAACAATAGATTAAAATATCTGATTGGTCAAAAGAGAGGCATATATAGGCAAATCAAAAGAGGAGAGGGGCAATTGAGAAATCGATATATTCAGTTAAAGAGAGAAATAAAAAAGGGAATTAGAAAAGCAAAAAGAGATTATGAGGTTAAAGTTGCAAGAGAATCGAAGACTAACCCAAAAGGATTCTTTCAGGTATACAGAAGTAAGATAAGGGACAAGATAGGCCCACTCAAAAGTTCCTCGGGTCAGCTCACTGACACTGATAAGGAAATGTGTAGAATTTTTAACACATACTTCCTCTCAGTTTTTACACAGGAGGATACCAGCGATATTCCAGTAATGATAAATTATGTAGAACAGGACGATAATAAACTGTGTACTATTAGGGTCACAAGTGACATGGTCCTTAGGCAAATAGATAAATTAAAACCTAACAAATCCCCAGGCCCTGATGAACTGTATGCAAGGGTTCTAAAGGAATGTAAAGAGGAGCTTAGCACACCTTTGGCTAATCTTTTCAACATATCACTACAAACTGGCATGGTGCCAGATAAGTGGAAAATGGCAAATGTGATACCTATTTTCAAAACAGGTGACAGGTCCTTAGCTTCGAACTATAGACCAATAAGCCTAACCTCCATAGTGGGGAAATTTATGGAATCAATAATTGCCGAGGCAGTTCGTAGCCACCTTGAAAAGCATAAATTAATCAACGAATCTCAGCATGGTTTTACAAAGGGGCGTTCCTGCCTTACGAATTTATTAACTTTTTTCACTAAGGTATTTGAGGAGGTAGATCATGGTAATGAATATGATATTGTGTATATGGACTTCAGTAAGGCTTTTGACAGGGTCCCACATCAGAGACTATTGAGGAAAATTAAAGCACATGGAATAGGAGGAGAAATTTTTTCCTGGATAGAGGCATGGTTGACAAATAGGCAGCAGAGAGTTTGCATAAATGGGGAGAAATCAGAGTGGGGAAGTGTCACGAGCGGTGTTCCACAGGGGTCAGTGTTGGGCCCCCTGCTGTTCACAATCTACATAAACGACATAGATGAGGGCATAAAGAGCGACATCGGCAAGTTTGCCGATGACACCAAAATAGGCCGTCGAATTCATTCTGACGAGGACATTCGAGCACTCCAGGAAGATTTGAATAGACTGATGCAGTGGTCGGAGAAGTGGCAGATGCAGTTTAATATAGACAAATGCAAAGTTCTAAATGTTGGACAGGACAATAACCATGCCACATATAAACTAAATAATGTAGATCTTAATATTACGGATTGCGAAAAAGATTTAGGAGTTCTGGTTAGCAGTAATCTGAAACCAAGACAACAGTGCATAAGTGTTCGCAATAAAGCTAATAGAATCCTTGGCTTCATATCAAGAAGCATAAATAATAGGAGTCCTCAGGTTGTTCTTCAACTCTATACATCCTTGGTTAGGCCTCATTTAGATTATGCTGCACAGTTTTGGTCACCTTATTACAGAATGGATATAAATTCTCTGGAAAATGTACAAAGGAGGATGACAAAGTTGATCCCATGTATCAGAAACCTTCCCTATGAGGATAGACTAAGGGCCCTGAATCTGCACTCTCTAGAAAGACGTAGAATTAGGGGGGATATGATTGAGGTGTATAAATGGAAGACAGGAATAAATAAAGGGGATGTAAATAGTGTGCTGAAAATATCTAGCCTAGACAGGACTCGCAGCAATGGTTTTAAGTTGGAAAAATTCAGATTCAGGAAGGATATAGGAAAGTACTGGTTTGGTAATAGAGTTGTGGATGAGTGGAACAAACTCCCAAGTACCGTTATAGAGTCCAGAACGTTGTGTAGCTTTAAAAATAGGTTGGATAAATACATGAGTGGATGTGGGTGGGTGTGAGTTAGACCTGATAGCTTGTGCTACCAGGTCGGTTGCCGTGTTCCTCCGTTAAGTCAATGTGACCTGACCTGACTAGGTTGGGTGCATTGGCTTAAGCCGGTAGGAGACTTGGACCTGCCTCGCATGGGCCAGTAGGCCTTCTGCAGTGTTCCTTCGTTCTTATGTTCTTATATACAAAGTACAAATCGAGTGACTAAAGAGAAAAGACCAAATAGAATTAAGAGAGGGTGGCTAACGACAAAATGTGATGTAGCACACAGAGTGAACAAGCTAGCCAGAAAGGGGATATATATATATATATATACATACATATACATAAATATATATAAGCAGAGGTGGTGGCAGCAGTAGGCCTGAGGGAGTAGCGCCGCCATAACAGGCTGGGTGTCATCACAAATAAGTAGTGTACTTATCCAAAGTGAAGTGTAAATTATAAAAGTAGCAGTATACAAGTGATAAGTGTGGTAAATGAGGACTCAAAAGGGCAACGAGTTAAAAATAGCGAAGAAGCCAGCGGCGGAAGGGCGAGGTGCACGAGTCATCGTACAGCAAGCATCGTACAGCGAGCATCGTACATCAGGCATCTGGATGGACGTCCCCTCTGACCAGTAACGTACAAATCACCTGTTTTGTGGTTGGCGGGGAGTCTGAGTGATAGAGCCGGCCCAGCGGTCACTGGTAACTCGATATCTAAACCCTGCTCCAGAGCGATTATCATACACACAACACCTAGCAGTAGTAGGAAGATAAACTTTGTAGGAGTAAGGATTAAGCAGGAGGATTAAGTCGTGGCTAATGGGACTACAGCCCTGACAACAGTTTCGAGAGATAATGGTCTAGGACACAAAGACAGTACAATCTGAGAAGCAAGTACTGGGTACACATGTAGTAAAAGGTAGTACATAACTAGGTGAAAGAATGACTTGTTAACACACGCTAGTATTATAATTATTAGAACTACTTTCAGTGTTAATGGTATCTCATTAGTATTACGGATACACAGAAGTGAATTGTATTTCTGGGACATATAAACAACTGACGTGCTCACACACACACACACGCGCGCACACACATACACACTCGGGGCCAGGAGATGGGTCTCGACCCCTGAAACCACAACTAGGTGAGTACACACAGCTGATCCTTGGAATTTGACCGCCTCCCCCACAGACCTCTTACCTTTCCCCTCCTTCGCGTTTCTCCCTCTCAATACCCTCTTTCCCTCCTTTCTCCCTCTCTCTTTCTCTCCCTCTCCCTCTCTTTCTCCCTCTCTCTACCCTTTCTCTCCCCCTCACATTTCTCTCTCTCCCCCTTGGTCTTATCCCTCACCCCCATACTCTCTCCTCTCTCTCCCTCTTTCTACCCTTTCTCTCTCCTCTCTCTCCCTCTTTCTACCCTTTCTCTCCCCCACACCCTCTCCCTCCTCTACACATGTAGTAAAAGGTAGTACATAACTGGGTGAAAGAAGGACTTGTTAACACACGCTAGTATTATAATTAGAACTACTCTCAGTGTTAGTGGTATCTCATTAGTATTACGGATACACAGAAGTGAATTGTATTTCTGGGACATATAAACAACTGACGTGCTCACACACACACACGCGTGCACACACATACACACTCGGGGCCAGGAGCTGGGTCTCGACCCCGAAACCACAACTAGGTGAGTAAACACAGCTGATCCTTGGAATTTGACTGCCTCCCCCACAGACCTCTTACCTTTTCCCTCCCTCGCGTTTCTCTCTCTCATAGCCTTCTTCCCTCCTTTCTCCCTCTCTCTCTCTTTCTCTCCCTCTCCCTCTCTTTCTCCCTCTCTCTACCCTTTCTCTCCCCCCTCACATTTCTCTCCCTCCCCCTTGGTCTTATCCCTCACCCCCATACTCTCTCCTCTCTCTCCCTCTTTCTACCCTTTCTCTCTCCTCTCTCTCCCTCTTTCTACCCTCTCTCTCTCTCCCACACACCCTCTCCCTCCTCTAGCCTTCTGTCTGTGGTAATAAAAAGTAAAAAAAAAAAAAAAAAAAAAAATGGGTGGCCTTAGAGGACGGAAACCCAGAGATCTGGTGGACGAACCAGGGAGGAAAGACTGGGAGCTAGAGCTCCAAAAAAGGGAGGAAGAGTGGGGAAGGAAGATAGTAGAGCTTGGTAAGAAAATGGAGGAGCGGATAGCTGAAGAGTGCAGGAAGTGGGAAGTACAGGTCTTAGCAGCAGAAGCTAGGATACAGTGCTTAGAAGAGAAACTGCAAAGCCTGAAACAGATTAGAGACAAATGACAATTCAGGTGTGACATCAGGAAATTCAAAGTCAGGCGCAGACAAGGGGATGGTAAGCAACAACGGAGACATGCCGAACATGAAGGCCCTATCAGACCCACGTGGGGCCAGGGAAAAGACGACGAGCACACTAAGATCAAACGACAGGTCCGAAGACAATGAAGGTATGCTATATGCAGAGATTCTATCAGCCAACTGCAGTAGCAAGGGACAGCTGGTCAGGAAAGACAGTCCACTGAGAATAGAAGTTTCAGATATGACAGGGACTGAAGGCAAGAACATGTCAATGGAAGGAAATAAAATGCCTCAGAGGACGCAGATGGAGACTCAGTGGGAGGAGGAAAGGGCGAGGTCAGTTTTTGTGTACGGGCTCCAAGAAGCCAAGGGGGCCAACTTTGAAGAAATAAAACAGGAGGAGAAAAAAAATGATTGAAGGCATCATGAAAACAATAGGGGAGGGCAATATGACCCAGGTGACAAATTTTCAGAGAATTGGGTGGTTTGCGAGTGGAAGGATACGGCCTGTCAGAGTAACTTTCAAGGAAGAATCAGTTCGAACCAGGATTCTGCAAGAGAAAGCAAGACTGAGGGACAAAGAGGGGTACCAGAGAGTATACCTCGACCGCGACAGAACACAAGAAGAAAGGACTACACTGAAAGAGAGGGTACAGAGACGCAAGGAGGAACGAGAAGCAATGAAAATGAGCAGGACCCAGACACAGGAGGAAGGGCAAACACACCCCACAGAATCTCCCACCAAAAGACTCCACCCGCGACATTCCCAACGCAACTGAGCAACCTATACTACAACCCACTCACTGTTCCCTCTGCCACCAATCCCCATATCACAAACCTCACCCCAACAGCTGTCCCTTATGGGCATTCTGACCCCACCCCCATCAACACAAACCCCACCTACACCACAGCCCCATATAGGCCCCCACCAAGGCTCTCGCTCCCCCAACCCCAATATTCTTGCATGACCACAATGATAGAAAAGAAACTAAAGGTTTGGTACACAAACGCGGATGGAATAATGAATAAACATGAGGAGTGGAATGAAAGAATCAGTGAAAAATCCCCAGACATCATAGCAGTCACAGAAACAAAACTCGCTGAGACAATAACAGACACAATCTTCCCAACAGGATATCAGATCCTGAGGAAAGATAGAAGGAGTAGAGGGGGAGGAGGGGTTGCACTGCTCATAAAACACCGATGGGGATTTGAGGAAATGGAAGGCATGGACATGATTGGAGAAAGAGACTACATTGTAGGTACAATTCAGTCCGGAGAACATAAAGTAGTCATTGGAGTGATGTATAACCCACCACAGAACTGCAGGAGGCCAAGAGAGGAGTACGAAGAAAACAACAGGGTGATGGTGGACACACTGGCTGAGGTGGCAAGAAGAGCTCACTCGAGCAGAGCAAAGTTACTGGTAATGGGCGATTTCAACCACAGGGAGATCGACTGGGAAAACCTGGAGCCACATGGGGGTCCCGAAACATGGAGAGCCAAGATGATGGATGTGGTACTTGAAAACCTCATGCATCAACATGTCAGGGACACAACCAGAGAGAGAGGGGAGGATGAGCCAGCAAGACTGGATCTTGTGTTCACCCTGAGCAGTTCAGACATTGAGGACATCACTTATGAGAGGCCCCTTGGAGCTAGCGATCATGTGGTTCTGAGTTTTGACTATATAGTAGAGTTACAAGTGGAGAAGGTAACAGGAACTGAAGGGGACAGGCCAAACTATAAAAGGGGGGACTACACAGGTATGAGAAACTTCCTGCAGGAGGTTCAGTGGGACAGAGAAATGGTAGGAAAATCAGTAAACGAGATGATGGAATATGTGGCAACAAAGTGCAAGGAGGCAGAGGAAAGTTTTGTTCCCAAGGGAAACGGAAATAATAGGAAGACCAAAACGAGTCCTTGGTTTACCCGAAGGTGTAGGGAGGCAAAAACTAAGTGCAACAGAGAATGGAAAAGGTACAGGAGGCATAGGACCCAGGAAAACAAGGAGATTAGTAGAAGAGCCAGAAACGAGTATGCACAGATAAGGAGGGAGGCCCAGCGACAGTATGAAAACGACATAGCATCGAAAGTCAAATCTGACCCGAAACTGCTGTATAGCCACATTAGGAGGAAGACAACAGTCAAGGACCAGGTGATAAGGCTGAGGAAAGAAGGTGGAGAACTCACAAGAAACGATCAAGAGGTATGTGAGGAGCTAAACAAGAGATTTAAGGAAGTATTTACAGTAGAGACAGGAAGGACTCTGGGGGGACAGACCAGACGGGGACACCAGCAAGGAATACACCAACAAGTGTTGGACGACATACATACAGATGAGGAGGAGGTGAAGAAACTGCTAAGGGACATCGATACCTCAAAGGCAATGGGACCAGACAACATCTCCCCGTGGGTCCTTAGAGAGGGAGCAGATATGTTGTGCGTGCCACTTACCACAATCTTCAACACATCCCTGGAAACTGGGCAACTACCTGAGGTATGGAAGACGGCAAATGTAGTTCCCATTTTTAAAAAAGGAGACAGAAAAGAGGCACTAAACTATAGACCTGTGTCATTGACGTGTATAGTATGCAAAATTATGGAGAAGATTATCAGGAGGAGAGTGGTGGAGCACCTGGAACGGAACAGGAGTATAAATGCCAACCAGCACGGATTCCCGGAAGGCAAATCCTGTGTCACAAACCTTCTGGAGTTTTATGATAAAATAACAGAAGTAAGACAAGAGAGAGAGGGGTGGGTTGATTGCATCTTCTTGGACTGCAAGAAGGCCTTTGACACAGTTCCTCACAAGAGATTAGTGCAGAAGCTAGAGCATCAGGCGCATATAACAGGAAGGGCACTGCAATGGATCAGAGAATACCTGACAGGGAGGCAACAACGAGTCATGGTACGTAATGATGTATCACAGTGGGCACCTGTGACGAGCGGGGTCCCACAGGGGTCGGTCCTAGGACCAGTGCTATTTTTGGTATATGTGAACGACATGACGGAAGGGTTAGACTCAGAAGTGTCCCTGTTTGCAGATGATGTGAAGTTAATGAGGAGAATTAAATCTGATGAGGACCAGGCAGGACTTCAAAGAGACCTGGACAGACTGGACACCTGGTCCAGCAAATGGCTTCTCGAATTTAATCCTGCCAAATGCAAAGTCATGAAGATGGGGGAGGGGCACAGAAGACCACAGACAGAGTATAGGCTAGGTGGCCAAAGACTGCAAACCTCACTCAAGGAGAAAGATCTTGGGGTGAGTATAACACCGAGCATGTCTCCGGAAGCACACATCAATCAGATAACTGCTGCAGCATATGGGCGCCTGGCAAACCTGAGAACAGCATTCCGATACCTTAGTAAGGAATCATTCAAGACACTGTACACCGTGTATGTCAGGCCCATACTGGAGTATGCAGCACCTGTTTGGAACCCGCACTTGATAAAGCACGTCAAGAAACTAGAGAAAGTACAAAGGTTTGCGACAAGGTTAGTTCCAGAGCTAAGGGGAATGTCCTATGAGGAAAGATTAAGGGAAATCGGCCTGACCACACTGGAGGACAGGAGGGTCAGGGGAGACATGATAACGACATATAAAATACTGCGTGGAATAGACAAGGTGGACAAAGACAGGATGTTCCAGGGAGGGGACACAGAAACAAGAGGCCACAATTGGAAGTTGAAGACACAAATGAGTCAGAGAGATAGTAGGAAGTATTTCTTCAGTCATAGAGTTGTAAGGCAGTGGAATAGCCTAGAAAATGACGTAGTGGAGGCAGGAACCATACACAGTTTTAAGACGAGGTTTGATAAAGCTCATGGAGCGGGGAGAGAGAGGGCCTAGTAGCAACCGGTGAAGAGGCGGGGCCAGGAGCTAGGACTCGACCCCTGCAACCACAAATAGGTGAGTACAAATAGGTGAGTACACACACACACACACACACACACACACACACACACACACACACACACACACACACACACACACACACACACACACACACACACACACACACACACACACACACACACACACACACACACACACACACACACACACACACACACACACACACACACACACACACACACACACACACACACACACACACACACACACACACACACACACACACACACACACACACACACACACACACACACACACACACACACACACACACACACACACACACACACACACACACACACACACACACACACACACACACACACACACACACACACACACACACACATACACACACACACACACACACACACACACACACACACACACACACACACACACACACACACACACACACACACACACACACACACACACACACACACACACACACACACACACACACACACACACACACACACACACACACACACACACACACACACACACACACACACACACACACACACACACACACACACACACACACACACACACACACACACACACACACACACACACACACACACACACACACACACACACACACACACACACACACACACACACACACACACACACACACACACACACACACACACACACACACACACACACACACA
>NC_091352.1:21795215-21912715 GCF_038502225.1 Cherax quadricarinatus | reverse complement strand
ACATATGAAAGACCCCTTGGGGCCAGTGACCATGTGGTTTTAAGCTTCGAATACACAGTAGAGCTACAAGTGGAGGGAGAAGCAGGAAGGCCAGGACGAATGAAGCCAAACTACAAGAAAGGGGACTACACAGGAATGAGGAACTTCCTGAACGGGGTTCAGTGGGACAGAGAACTGGCAGGGAAGCCAGTTAATGAGATGATGGAATATGTAGCAACAAAATGCAAGGAGGCTGAGGAGAGGTTTCTACCCAAGGGTAACAGGAATAATGAAAAAGCCAGGATGAGCCCATGGTTTACCCAAAGGTGCAGGGAGGCAAAAACCAAGTGAGCTTGTGCTAGGGAATGGTAGAAATATAGAAGGCAAAGGACCCAGGAGAATAAGGAGAGCAGTCGTAGAGCCAGAAACGAATATGCACAGATAAGAAGGGAGGCCCAAAGACAATATGAAAATGACATAGCAGCGAAAGCCAAATCTGACCCGAAACTGTTGTACAGCCACATCAGGAGGAAAACAACAGTCAAAGACCAGGTAATCAGGCTAAGGAAGGAAGGAGGAGAGACAACAAGAAATGACCGTGAAGTATGTGAGGAACTCAACAAGAGATTCAAAGAAGTGTTCACAGAGGAGACAGAAGGGGCTCCAGAAAGACGGAGAGGTGGGGCACACCACCATGTGCTGGACACAGTGCACACAACCGAGGAAGAAGTGAAGAGGCTTCTGAGTGAGCTAGATACCTCAAAGGCAATGGGGCCAGATAACATCTCCCCATGGGTATTGAGAGAGGGAGCAGAGGTGCTATGTGTACCCCTAACAACAATATTCAATACATCTATCGAAACAGGGAGATTGCCTGAGGCATGGAAGACAGCAAATGTAGTCCCAATCTTTAAAAAAGGAGACAGACATGAAGCATTAAACTACAGACCAGTGTCACTGACATGTATAGTATGCAAAATCATGGAGAAGATTATCAGGAGAAGAGTGGTGGAACACCTAGAAAGGAATGATCTCATCAACAGCAGCCAACATGGTTTCAGGGACGGGAAATCCTGTGTCACAAACCTACTGGAGTTCTATGACATGGTGACAGCAGTAAGACAAGAGAGAGAGGGTGGGTGGATTGCATTTTCTTGGACTGCAAGAAGGCGTTTGACACAGATCCACACAAGAGATTGGTGCAAAAACTGGAGGACCAAGCAGGGATAACAGGGAAGGCACTACAATGGATCAGGGAATACTTGTCAGGAAGACAGCAGCGAGTCATGGTACGTGGCGAGGTGTCAGAGTGGGCACCTGTGACCAGCGGGGTCCCACAGGGGTCAGTCCTAGGACCAGTGCTGTTTCTGGTATTTGTGAACGACATGACGGAAGGAATAGACTCTGAGGTGTCCCTGTTTGCAGATGACGTGAAGTTGATGAGAAGAATTCACTCGATCGAAGACCAGGCAGAACTACAAAGGGATCTGGACAGGCTGCAGACCTGGTCCAGCAATTGGCTCCTGGAGATCAATCCCACCAAGTGCAAAGTCATGAAGATTGGGGAAGGGCAAAGAAGACCGCAGACGGAGTACAGTCTAGGGGGCCAGAGACTACAAACCTCACTCAAGGAAAAAGATCTTGGGGTGAGTATAACACCAGGCACATCTCCTGAAGCGCACATCAACCAAATAACTGCTGCAGCATATGGGCGCCTAGCAAACCTCAGAACAGCATTCCGACATCTTAATAAGGAATCGTTCAGGACCCTGTACACCGTGTACGTTAGGCCCATATTGGAGAATGCGGCACCAGTTTGGAACCCACACCTAGCCAAGCACGTAAAGAAACTAGAGAAAGTGCAAAGGTTTGCAACAAGACTAGTCCCAGAGCAAAGAGGTATGTCCTACGAGGAGAGGTTAAGGGAAATCAACCTGACGACACTGGAGGACAGGAGAGATAGGGGGGACATGATAACGACATACAAAATACTGAGAGGAATTGACAATGTGGACAAACACAGGATGTTCCAGAGAATGGACACAGTAACAAGGGGATACAGTTGGAAGTTGAAGACACAGATGAATCACAGGGATGTTAGGAAGTATTTCTTCAGCCACAGAGTAGTCAGTAAGTGGAATAGTTTGGGAAGCGATGTAGTGGAGGCAGGATCCATACATAGCTTCAAGCAGAGGTATGATAAAGCTCACGGTTCAGGGAGAGTGACCTAGTAGCGATCAGTGAAGAGGCGGGGCCAGTAGCTCGGACTCGACCCCTGCAACCTCAACTAGGTGAGTACAACTAGGTGAGTACACACACACGTACACACAAACACACACATGCACACACACACACACACACACACACACACACACACACACACACACACACACACACACACACACACACACACACACACACACACACACACACATACACACACACACACACACACACACACACACACACACACACACACACACACACACACACACACACACACACACACACACACACACACACACACACACACACACACACACACACACACACACACACACACACACACACACACGCCGCTTGAAAGGAAAATGTAATCAGTGATAAGAGGAAAAAAAGTCTTTATGGAAAATTGTTACCAGTGAGGACGTTATAGACATCTATTTACCCCATTAATATTTGGATTTTATTTAAATAATATGACAGAAGCAATATAAGAGCACATACATGTGTCTGTGACTTATGTGAAATTCTTATGAACAGTATACATAAATATATATATATATATATATATATATATATCTATATATATATATATATATATATATATATATACACAAACACTGATCTCTGGCCGAAGGAGACTCGAACCTACGAACCTAGTTTAAAGGTCAGTAGATTCGAGTCTCTTTCGGCTAGAGATCAGTGTTTGTGTATATTTCGCCTGCTATATATATATATATATATATATATATATATATATATATATATATATATATATATATATATATATATATATATATATATATATATAATGTGTGTTTGTGCGTGCTAATAACTCCTTCTTCTGTATAAATTACTAAAAATAAGAAAAACTTTATAAAGATGGGACATGTGAATGTGCACGGATGTAGTGTAGATGATAAGAGATAACTACCAGTGTTATGAATGAAAAGAAGTTGCATGTCTTGGCTCAAAGTGAAACAGATCTCAAGGGGTAGGGAAGTTTCGGTGGGATAAAATAAATGGGATTAGGTCAGGAGTATCTGAGAGTGTTAAAGCTAAGGAAGGGGTAGTAATAATATTAAAGGATCAATTATGGCAGGTTAAGAGGGAATATCAGTGTATACATTCAAGAATTTTGTGAATTAAATTAAAATCTGATGCGAAAAGTGGGAGTGTACAGGAGTAAGAGAGAGGTTTAGGGAGATGTTGGGTTTTTATGAAGTTTTGACCCAAGTGAGAGAGTAATTGTGGCAAGGGACATGAATGCCAGTATGAGAGAAATGGTTGCAGAGGGCGTGGTTTTTAAGTTTGTGATGCCAGAGGTTAGTGATAATGGGGAGGCCTTCGAACTTTGTATAGAAAGGGATTTGGTAAAAGGCAATACACAGTTTAAGAAAGAAGATAATAAGTATACGAGATTTGATATAAGGAGTAATAAGAGTAGTGTGTTAGACTATGTATCAGAGGATAAATGGTTGATGGGTCAACTCTATGATGTGCACGTTTATAGAGCGGCAACAGATATATCAGATCATTTTTAGTTGTGGATAAAAGATAGATGGGGTACAAGACGAAGGTTTATAAACTAAAGGAGGAGGCAGTTAGGGTAAGATAAAAACAATTATTGGTAGAAAGATGAGCTAGTGAGAGTATAAGCAATGAGGCTGAAGAAGTATGGGATAGATTTAAGTATGCAGGGTTAGAGTGTTCAGCAGAAGTTTGTAAATATAGGAGGGTGGGTGCAGGAGGGAACAGGAACGATTGGTGGAATGATGAGGTAAAGAAAGTAGTAACAGAAAAGTTAGAATATGAAAGGTTTTTACGTAGTAGAAGTCATTTAAGCATGGAGGAGTAAAAGAGAAATTGGAGAGAAAAAGAACGGTTAAGAGAGTGGTGAAGGAATATAAAAGGAGAGGAAATGAGAGAGTGGGTGAGATGCTGTCAACAAATTTTGCTGAGAATAAGAAAAAGTCTTGGAGTAAGATTAATAATTTGAGAAAGCCTAGAGAACAAATTGTATGACAGTTAAAAAGAGAGAATGAGAGTTATTAGATGGGGAGTTAGAGGTATCGGGAACATGGAGATAACATTTTGAGGAACTGTTAAATTTTGATGAAGCTGTGATTTTGTGCATTACCCAGAGAGGCATAACATCTTTTAGGAGTGAGGAAGAACCAGATGTGAGTGTGGAAGACATACATGAAGCTGTGGGTAGAATGAAAGGGATTAAAGGAGCTCGGATAAATGGGATCAAGACAGAAAAGTTAAAACCAAGTGGGGATATAGTTTTGGAATGGTAGGCGCTCTTATTTAAAAAATGTATGAAAGAGAGGAAGGTACCTAAGGATTGGCAGAAAGCATGCGTAGTTCATTTGTATAGTCAAAGGGGACAAAAGAGATTGTAAAAATTATAGGAGAATAAGCTTGTTGAGTATACATGGTAAAGTGTATGGTAGAGTTATTATTGAAAGAATTAAGAGTAAGATTGAGAGCAGGATCGCAGATGAGCAAGGAGGCTTCAGGAAGGGTAGATGTGTAGACCAAGTGCTAACACTGAATCATGTAAGTGAACCATACTTAGATAAATGAAAAAGGTTTACGTTGCATTTATGGCTTTGGAAAAGGCATATGATAAGTTGGAAAGGGAGCAATGTGGCAGATGTTGCAAGTGTATGGAATTGGTGTTAGGTTACAGAAAGCAGTTAAGAGTTTTTACGAGGGTAGTGAGGCTCAGGTTAGGGTATACAGGAGAGTGGGAGATTAATTTTCAAGTAAAGGTAGGCCTTAGACAGGAATGTGTGAAATCACCATGGTTGTTTGATATATTTATAGCTGGGGATGTAAGCGAAGTGAATGCGGGGGTGTTGGGAAAAGGTGTGAGATTGGTAGAAAATGAATCAAATATAAAGTTGGAGTTGTCACAATTTCTTTTTCCTCTTCACAATTTTTTTCACATTCGGAAGAGAAGTTGCAAAGTTGGTGGACGAATTTGTGAGTGTTTATAAAAGAAGGAAATTAAAAGCGAACATAGAAAAGAGTAAGGTAATGAGGATAACCAAATATAATTAGGTTATGAAAGATTGGATATCAAACTAGAGAGAGTATTGAGGAATTAAATGTGTTCAGATATTTTGGAGTGGACTTATCAGCAAATGGGTCTAAGAAAGTCGATGTGAATCACAGAACTGTCGAGGGGAGAAAGGTGAGTAGTGCATTCAGATATCTGTGGAGATAAAGAACGTCATCTATGGAGACAAAAAGAGAAATGTAGGAGTGTTGTGATACCAACAATCTTATATGGGTGTGAAGCATAGTTGGTGAAGGTTACAGAAAGGAGGAGGCTGGAGGCAGTAGAGATGTCATGTCTGAGGGCAATGTGTGTTGTGAATATAATGCAAAGAATTCGTAGCTTGGACATTAGAAGGAGGTGCGAGATTACTAAAAGGGCTGAAGAGAGGTTGTTGAGGTGGTTAAGACATTTAGAGAGGCTGAAACAAAATAGAATGACGTGGAGGGCGTATAAATCTGAAATGGAGGGAAGAAGGGGTAAAGGTTGGAGGTAAGGGGTTATGGAGGTTTTGTTTGCGAGCAGCTTAGACATCCAGCAAACGTGTGAACATGTTAGATAGAAGTGTTGTTGGGGTGTGGGCAAGGTACCATTTATGAAAGGGTTCAGGGAAACCGGTTAGCCGAACTTGAGTCCTAGAGGTGAGAAGTATAGTGCATGCGCTTTGAAGGAGGGGTGGTGATAGTTTCAGTTTTGAACTGTAATATCGGTGTTCCTCTGGCAAGACAGTGATGGAGTAAATGATGATGAAAGTGTTTCTTCTTTTTATAGGTCACCATGTCTCGGTGGGAAACGGCCGATGCGTTAAAAAAAATCACTCTATTTTACACATAAAATTTCACTCTCCTTCGTCGTTAACATAGACACTTTTTTATTTGAATGTTCAAATAAAAGGGTTTTTGGAACTTACCGGAGCCATTATTTTAACTTCTTGCCGCACTAGTTACCATAAACCAGCGCTGAAAAGTTGAAGCCGATCCAACGATGCTTTCTTGTGTTATGAGGAAAATGAAAAGTATGAGTTGGAGGGGTAAAAAAAATCAGGCAATCACTTAAAGGTCCCCATAAGGAGATACCTGAAAAATATAGGGGAATAATTACTGGAAAGTGAACACCACTACAATCTGCTCCTGTAGCTACATATAGATAAAAACAAATTATCTGTAATCACACAAACATAAATAGACACCACGCTTCTTGTAGATGAATGGTTCAGAGAACCGACAAGTTGATCAATTAGACACATGTGCAACACTTGGGTATCTTTAATAAGGAAACGTTTCGCCACACAGTGGCTTCATCAGTCCAGTACAAAGGAGAATGGTGAAGACCAGGACGAGTTTGGGGTAATCAGTCCCTCAGCCTGGAGTCGATGTGTTCATGTACATTCTACAAGATTGATGGACTGAACACATCGACTCCAGGCTGAGGGACTCATTACCTCAAACTCCACCTCTCTTTTCACCTTCCTGCTTTGTATTGGACTGATGAAGCCACTGTGTGGCGAAACGTTTCCTCAACCCTTTCGGGGTTTCGGCCGTACTAGTACGGCTTACGCGTAGGGTTTTTTGACGTACTAGAATACATAAATTCTAGCGCCGCCAAATCTAGTGAAAGAGAGCTGGTAGACCTACATATGAAAGAATAGGTCTATGTGGTCAGTGTAAGCAGTATAAAAAAATCCTGCAGCACACAGTGCGTAATGAGAAAAAAAACTTTGACCGTGTTTTTGGATTAAAACAGCGACTTTGCACTGTATTTTCGTATGGCATTTATTGTTGTATTCTAGTTTTTCTGGTCTCATTTTATAGAATGGAAGACGTATTAGAGAAATTGACATGATTTTGACTGATTTTACAATGAAAAGTACCTTGAAATTGAGCTCAAAGTAGCAGAAATGTTCGATTTTTACCAAAGATCAAAAGTAAACAAATCATGCTAAGCGTCCAATACACGTCAACTGGTGAGTCTAATATTCTCTCACAAGTGCGCCGATATTATTTATACTATTTTTACACTAATGCAGTAGCCTGCATAACAGTAAATCTTCTATTTTTTTGTGAGAATAAAAATTCAAATTGGAAAGCAAAAGAAATGTAAGAGGGGCCTGGGGACGTGACTAATGAACAGAGGAAATGTTATTTTAGTGCCGGGAATGTCTTTCTTGTTTATTCTGGACTCTATTCAGAAATTGGCATCTTTTGAAATTTGTGTGAAATTGGCAAAATTGCTAAATTCTGACCACTGTATTGGATAGTAGAAATCGGTAAATGGGTGGTTCCTTGTACTCATTCGATAGAAAAAATGGAGTTCTAGCGAAATAGTTATGATTTTTGTCGACTAGTACACTGCAATTGGCCGAAAATAGGGCTCAAAGTGGGCAAAATCGCCGATGCGTAAACATCGTCGAGACCGCTAACTTCGCGAAAGCATATTTCCGTAAGTTTTCCATCAAATTTCATACTTTTGGTGTCATTATGATCGGGAAAAGATTCTCTATCTTTTCATAAGATTTTTTTTTTTTTTTTTTTTTTTAAATTTGGCCGACCCTGAGAACAAGTCTCTGAGAGGACCTGCCGACCCCCATATATTTCCATCTTGCATTACTCCAGCCCCTCGCCGGTGAATACATGCAAAAGGAACAGTGCAGAGTGCAGTTTAGGTTTATATTTATTTAAAAGTTTGCTTTCAAAATCAGCAGCAAATCAGAAGAGATGTTCACAAATTACCTCAAGAACACTAATGTATATTGTCTCTAATAATTCAACAAGAAAAATCAAGTACACTCGTGTGCATCTATGTATTCTCAAACATATGCGTGAATACGGTATATATTTAGAGGAGTTTTAGGAAAGTGAGACATAATCAGAAGGTGGAAAGTGGAAAAAGTTGCGAGGATGGATGGAAATAAAACTAAGAATCTGAATAGTGAGCGTAAAATGCTTAGGGATAGTTCGTGTAACTAGGTATCTTTGAAGGGCAGACTTTAGATTTTTTTCCTCTTTAGGTATCCCTGAACGGATACCTTTAAGAGGTTGCTTGATTTTGTTTTCTTTTCCTTTTTCCTCTAATTTTTCAAATGTTCTTTCGATCATAACTCGAAAATACCTTATTAAATAGTCTTCAAATTTTCAGCATTTGTGTACGGTAACGAGAACCGAATTCTATGAACAATGAACATGTTCACCTGACTCATGACCAAAGTTATTGAATCAATTCCCAGCATTCTGAAATAATTCAACCAGATTCCAAAATTTTCAGTGCTGTAGCTTCCAACGCTGAAAAAAGGAGCCAAAAAATTCGACTTGAGAGAAGAGTGAGATTCAGACGTGTGGGCCCAGACTTGGCTATTTTATGTGTAAAATAGCATGATTTTTTAACCCCCTTCAAATTGTGTTAAATATTTTTTCGGCTTACCACTTCAGAACGACTTCCATAGTTAATGGCTGATGCATCTTAGGACCAGGATAGTACCTATTAAATTTATTTTCAGTGTTAACAGATTTGTTTGAGAGGTAAAAGAGTAACTTAGGAATGACGCTTCCGATCGATTTTAAGTTTTCACCTCTGGTGTTTTACTCTCCTAATTGTGGAGACAGGGGGTCGAGTCATAGCTCACGCTGTCAAGAGTTCAGACTCACGCTTCTATTGGATGCCATAATTACCAGATTGCTAAATTTATCGAATAAATAGTGACATTCATATTTTATTCGATAATTAAATAATGCTTCTTCCAACTGGCTTTAAAACATTAATAACGATGCATGATATAGAATAATAATAATATAATGTCTTTATTTACTATAAGTACATGTACAAGGTATACAGGCCATAGCTGATATCAATGACATACTACTATATAGAAAGCCGCTTGTTATGCAGAGCATTTCGGGCAAATTAGATCAGTTTTGTCCCAGGATGCGACCCACACCAGTCCACTAACACCCAGGTACCCATTTACTGATGGGTGAACATAGACAACAGGTGTAAAGAAACAAGCCCAATGTTTCTACCCTGGCTGGGGATCGAACCCAGCGAGAGTTTTAGCCACCAGGCTACCTGAGCCATAAGTTTAGTCCGAGTAGCTGCAAGTTTGCAATTTTACAGAAAGAGTTAGAAAACTTGGGATCTTTGAAATCACATCAATTACTGGAAAATGTCATTTTTGATCGGCTTCAAGCTGAGAAAATTCCAATTTGCCAAATTTACTAAGTAAACTGTTTTAGATATCATAACTATAGAATGTCTTTTCTGGTCGTTGTCAAACATTTAGGCACAAAGAACTGAGGTTACCGTGAGTTTAGTAAAGAAGAGAACTTATTAACTGAGCTCGTGAATAGTTATTTTAAATAAGGCAGAAAGAGGACAAGAGACAGTGGCACAATAACAGTGCAATAGAATATACCTGAAAAGATTACGAAAGAATTGTTATCAAAAGAGTGAGGTACTGTATGAGACAGACATAGCCAGATGTATTTCAATAGTTGCGCGATCCGGAAATTGTATTCCGGTATTCCATAAATCCAGCACATAACTCCAAGCACAAAATCCCCAGCATTTTCCAGCACCTGTACAGTTCCGGGCAAACAACTCCAGGTACCCAACCTCCAGCACCCAACCAACCAGTACACAACCCTCAGCCACCAACATCCCATCTGTGGAAGAATTTGCTCTCAAATAGGAAAGAAGGTAAAGGGGGTGATGCGTCCAGACGAAGAGAGGAAAGACAGCATTAAGTACCACGCAAGGCGATCTGGCCAGTGAACCCTCGGTTCACACCTAAGGACCAAAATGACGAATTATATTGCATATGATAACTCATGTCTTTAGTTTACTAATCAGGAATAATTAAGGTTAAAACAGGGGTGTCCTCTGAATTAGGAATTATTAACATTTAAGACGTGTGTGTGTGTCACTGTCATTGTTGGTACTTGTGCAAAAAAAAATCTGTTATTGTTAACTGATTTCCTTGTGTAGCGTGGAGATGCCCGGGGCGGGAGATACGAGGAGCACTCGCTTAAACTCTCTTCTGTGGTGCTTCACCACGATAACTTAACAAAAATTTAAAAAAATGACGCGAATAAGTGATGGTCAGACAGCGCTTCAGGAGAATTATGAGCAAAGTTCGCTCATGTACATGACCGAAATAGACGAAATATTGTGTAATTTAGTGATTCTAAACTGCCAGACTTTGAACGGTAAGCTAATCTCCTCAGTGCCAATTAATTAGGGCAGTGAGAGCATTTCCAGCGGTCGGCTAGATCAGACGACTCCCTTTAGGAGCCCAGTATACAACAGGTTTGGTTTCCGTGTGTATGTAAATAATTACGCAAAGTTAAACAACTGTATAAAGTGTCATATAAAACTGAGTGAATATTTAGATACAGTCAATGATCTTCTGTGAATTTCTTATGCCAGGGACTGATTCATCTCTGGACACTTGTCGAATTTCTCTGGTGCTCTGTTCAAAGTGCAAAATAGTGACATACGGACTTAGCGTTTTACGAGAATTGGGACATATTCTAGAAATGCCAAATATATAGAATATGACATTTATTGTTCTAGTGTTTCTATATTATAAAGCCTACTAGTAAGGACTTAGGAGAATTCGTTATCTTCTTCCTGCTAGTCCTGTAGAGGACTTACAGTTCTGCATGTAAATTAAAGTATAGGTAAATACTTTGGATTATGGCAAATGTGGATCTTCATTATTATTATTATTATTATTATTATTATTATTATTATTATTATTATTATTATTATTATTATTATTATTATTATTATTATTATTATGCACCCTTTAATTTCGTTCATGCTGTAACACAAAAATACTTTATGTGACAGACTCGAACTTTTGAGCGCTGGTTCACTGTACTGGGGAAACACCTCGTGTGACTAATTGCGTGTACAGGTAACCTATGATCAGTGTATATAACCCTTTCACGGATTTCGTTCCGTGCGATAGAACGAGAAAGTCTATTCTTATAGGCTTCGAATTTTCAACATTTAATTAACTTACTAAGAATAGGCTTGGGATTGTTACTGAAGTGTGCTGGTAACAACACACTTCAACAATCTTCAACAATCTTCAACACACCTATCGAAACAGGGCTACTACCTGAGTAATGATAGACAGCAAATGTAGTCCTAAATTTTAAAAAAGGAGACAGACACGAAGCATTAATTAAGCTATAGACAAGTGTCACTGGCATGTATAGTATGCAAAGTCATGGAGAAGATTATTAGGAGAAGAGTGGAGGAACAACTAGAATGGAATGATCTTATCGACAACAACCAGCACGGTTTCAAGGATGGGAAATCCTGTGTCAGACAAGTAAGACAAGAGAGAGAGGGGTGGGTAGACTGCGTTTTCTTGGACTGTAAGAAGGCTTTTGACACAGTTCCACACAACAGATTAGTGCATAAGCTGGAGGACCAGGCAGGTATAACAGGGAAGGCGCTGCAATGGATCAGGTAACACCTGTCGGGAAGATATTAGAGAGTCATGGTACGAGACGAAGTGACAGAGTGGGTGCCATTGACGAGAAAAATTTAATCTGACGAGTACCAGGCTGAACTACAAAGGGATCTGGACAGGCTGCAGCCCTGGTCCAGCAACTGCCTCCTGGAGTTCAACCCCAACAAGTGAAAAGTCATGAAAATTTGGGAAGGGAAAAGAAGACCGCAGACGGAGTACAGAGACTACATGCCTCACTCAAGGAAAAAGATCTTGGTGTGAGTATAATACCGGGCACATCTCTTGAGGCGCAAATTAACCTAATATCTGCTGTAGCGTATGGGCGCCTAGCCCATGGTGATGGTAGGTGTTGGGTGCTGATGTTAGGTGTTGATGGTAGGTGTTGGGTGTGATGGTAGGAGCTAAGTGCTAATGGGAGGTGTTCAGTGCTGATGGTAGGTGTTAATGGTAGGTGCTGGGTGCTGATGGTAGGTGCTGCGTGTTGATGGTAGGTGCTGAGTGCTGATGGAAGGTGCTGGGTGTTGATGGTAGGTGCTGGGTGTTGATGGTAGGTCCTGAGGGTTGATGGCAGGTGCTGGGTGCTGATGGTAGGTGCTGGGTGCTGATGGTTGATGCTTGGTGTTATGGCAGGTGCTGGGTGTTATGGCAGGTGCTGTGTCTTATGGCAGATGCTGGGTGTTATGGCAGGTGCTGGGTGTTATGGCAGGTGCTGGGTGTTATGGCAGGTGCTGGGTGTTATGGCAGGTGCTGGGTGCTGATGGTAGGTGCTAATGGTAGGTGCTGGGTGTTGATGGCATGTGCTGGGTGCTGATGGTAGGTGCTGGGTGTTGATGGCATGTGCTGGGTGCTGATGGTAGGTGCTGGGTGTTGATGGCATGTGCTGGGTGCTGATGGTTGGTGCTGGGTGCTGGTGGTTGGTGCTGGGTGTTGATGGCATGTGCTGGGTGCTGATGGTAGGTGCTGGGTGTTGATGGCATGTGCTGGGTGCTGATGGTAGGTGCTGGGTGCTGGTGGTTGGTGCTGGGTGTTGATGGCATGTGCTGGGTGCTGATGGTAGGTGCTGGTGCTGGTGGTTGGTGCTGGGTGCTGGTGGTAGGTGCTGGGTGCTGATGGTAGGTGCTGGGTGTTGATGGCATGTGCTGGGTGCTGATGGTAGGTGCTGGTGCTGGTGCTGGTGGTTGGTGCTGGGTGCTGGTGGTAGGTGCTGGGTGCTGATGGTAGGTGCTGGGTGTTGATGGCATGTGCTGGGTGCTGATGGTAGGTGCTGGGTGCTGGTGGTAGGTGCTGGGTGCTGGTGGTAGGTGCTGGGTGCTGATGGTAGGTGCTGGGTGCTGATGACATGTACCGGGTATTGATGGTAAGTGCTAAGTGCTGATGGTAGGTGCTGGGTTAGTTATATGCTGGCAGTTTAGTTCATGGACCAACATCGTAATATTGGTTATTACGTTTGACGACGATGCATTTCATTACTTGGTTTTCAATATTCACGAAAGTCATTATTTGACCATGTTTACCTAACTGACGTGACGCACTCCGGAGATCAATTATACAATGTACATATTAATGCATCCACAGAACAAAGTGGTTTTAAGCATCTAACAACATCGCAACCAGTTTAATAGATCGACTTTTTCCCATCTATCCTGGGTGTCCTTAAGAGAAAAACATATACTCCTACACTAAATTCCTGGTGGCAGAAAAATACAAGTGGGATATTGTATCTCACTTGTATTTCTCGAGTGCAGGAAATATACTTCCACGTGCAATACTCATTCCCAGCTAATCGTTCTTCTGGATATTTTCATTATCTAACAGTTCTTGCAAACTTCTTGGTATATCACGTTTACAAATGGCTGCAGAATGTTAAAGCTCCTATTTCTAATTACCTTCGTCATAATCCTTTCTAATACGACCCTACACTTATGTGCCTCCATTCCAGATTTTCACAGGTTTAATCCGTCTCAACAACCCCCTCTTCGACGCTTTTAGTTATTTCTTTCGCACAAATAGATCATGAAATTTATTTATTTCTTACGCTCTATATACTATTCACAAAACGCGTTGATAGACAATAATAATAAGAATTATTTCTACAAGTACACGTACAAGGTATACAGGCCTAGCTGACATCAATGACATACTATTTATAGAAAGCCCCTTGTTATACAGAGCATTTCGGGCAAATTAGGTCAATTTTGTCCCAGGATGCGACCTACACCAGTCAACTAACACCCAGGTACCTATTTTACTGACAGGTGAGCATGGCCAGCAGGTGTTTTAAGGAAACACGTCCTAATAATTTCACCTGTACCGGGGATCGACCCCCGGTACGGGTGAAAACATATATTCCCCTTCCCCCATAGTTTAACAATCAGTCTTAACTTTCCAGTAAAAAAAAATTCTATGATTTTGAAAACTTACTAACAACTCTTTTCTCATAGCTTTCCTATACTCTACATATGATAAATTTACTTCAAATTTTTATAGACAAGAAACAACTCCTTTTTGTATTTTAAAGATAGTTCACTAACATGTTTCAATGTTAACACCTGATTGACACGTATCTTTATTTTCCAAATTTTGACTTATTCCGATGCAATCAAAGATTATTCCTGAGGGACCTTTAAGAGTGTACATGATTGTTTTTTATTTTAGTTATCATAAAGGCAAACTTTTAAGAAACTGGCTGAATTCTCTTCTTGTTTTTCTCTTCCTTTTGCTTTCCGATTCATTTTCGCTCAGAACTCTGGAACGATCATCCAACTGGATTCCAAGTTTGAACACTTGGTTGCGGTAACAACAAATAGATTCTAGGATCAACTGGCATGTTCAGGTGCCTTGACCAATGTTAAGAAGCTCATTTACAGCATCCTGGAATAGGGCTGATAACTTTCGAAGCCCTCAGCAGTGTAGCTTCCAATGTTCAGAAACTTGATTACCAGATATGGGTTCCAGACACATCGACACCACCAGGGTCCCGAGGACGAACACTTTCATGTTCCAGCGCCTCAGCGCGGCCATCCAGAGGGAAAATGCTTGCAGCATACTTGGCTCGCGTCCGGCTTCGGAGGAGCTGGAGGAGATTGTATGTATCAATGTATTCATATTTGTGTTTTTTCATTAATGTATTTTGTTTATAAAAGAAGTTCACATAGAATATAGAATATAGTGAGTGGTAGAAGAAAATATTCAAACAGCTCCGGGGAGAGAACCTTGAGTTTTCCCTGAAGTGCGTTTATTCCCTTTTCTGAGGATGAGGGTCCCCAACCAAGTTCTAGAGGTAGTACCTAAGATTGTGTGTATATAATATATATATATATATATATATATATATATATATATATATATATATATATATATATATATATATATATATATATATATATGTCGTGCTGAATAGGCAGAACTTGCGATCTTGGCTTAAATAGCAACGCTCGTCTTGCCATATAGGACAAGTGAAAATTTGAGTATGCAATAATTTCGCCAAAATCATTCTTAACCTAGCGAAAAAAATGTATTTCACTTTAGTATTAAATTACTGTAAACAAATCTAAAATATATTTAGTTGGGCTAGGCTAAAATAAATTGTTCTTGTTATAATAAGGTTGCGTAAGTTTTCTAAGATTCTATTGAAGCAAAATTAAAAATTTTTACATTAACATTAATGAAAAATATATCTTTCAACGTATAAGAGAAAATTTTAGAAAGGACTTAATTTTAAATGAGTTCTTGCTAATTGACCAGTTTTACATATTCAGCACGACATATATATATATATATATATATATATATATATATATATATATATATATATATATATGTCGTGCCGAATAGGTAAAACTGGTGAGTTAGCAAAAAACTCATTTAAAATTGATTCGATTCTAAAATTTTCTCTTATACGTTTAAAGTTTTTTTTTCATTTACGTTAATGCAAAAATTAATAATTTTGCACCAAAAGAACCTTAGAAAACTTACTTAACCATACCAACCATACCCCCGGCCGGGATTGAACCCGCGGTCATAGAGTCTCAAAACTCCAGCCCGTCGCGTTAGCATAACCAAATTTTCGCTTGCCCTATTCGGCAAGACGAGCATTGCTATTGAAGCCAAAATCGCAAGTTTTACCTATTCCTCACGATATATATATATATATATATATATATATATATATATATATATATATATATATATATATATATATATTTGAAAACAAATTCATTAGAAAAGATTCACTGGGAAGGAGAACATGACGTATGACACCTCAGAGCCTCCTTCTCAAATTCTTCATCCAGTCTGGATGTCTTCTCTGGGTCGCAACACAGAGTTAATGAAAAAGGAAGCTAATCTCTCTGGGGTTCTTGGTTTTCGTTGCCCCATAATCCGAGGGTTTGCAACCCTATTTGGAAAAGTTATGGCATGGTGCCTGCTCACTGTATTTGATGATCTTCTGAGTCTCCCTGAAACTAGCGACACCACTCCATCTTCAGAGTATGGGTAAGTAGATGTCAGTGAATGTAGAATCACAGGTGTAGTCCCATGCAATTTGCTTACCGTCTTTTCAGGGTAGTATGGTGACTCCAGTTGGACGGTTTTGGCTTCTCTCAGGCCTCAGTACCTAAGATTCCCGTTCTTCTGGGCAACGGGCTGTGGCGAGACTTCGATTCGTCATGTTATTGACATCTTGTATCTGATATAATTCCTTTCCGGCGCATGGCAAACAAGACCATATAGCCAAAATTGTTCAGATGACGCCCTGCCGCAAATGTACATGTATTGATGAATATGGGGGCGGCTGGCTATGCGAAGATTGAAGGTCGAGGCGAGTACCCAAGGCGGAATTTGGGACAGCCAAAAGGAAATCTGAATGTGGTGCCTTCACCACTAGGAGACGAGTTTTGTCCTCTCCAGAGGCAATGCTAAACATTTTATTGGGCGATTTTTTTCCACGATTGGTCTGTCGCAGCGTCACTGCTTGCGATCTCTGGGAGGTGCTGGTTTGTTGAAGAGTCTCCAATGCTACATGTATCTCATTTTGTGTAATGAGTTCCCACACCTGTCAAGCGTCCAGGAACAATCTCCTTTAATAGTTTAACTGATGTAATACACGAGGACAGAAACATAGGTACTTCTTCCTGTATTGCTCGATCCCCTTGGTGATCCTCCAGCGACAGATTCAATGTTTTCCTAAAGATAGAACTCAGGAATGTTTCACATTCACTAAGTGATGGGGTGTCGAAGGACGGAGCACACCTTACGAAATAGGTTACTCTAGGTGGAGTTGTATTTCTTTTGCTCCCAAACATTATATAGAAGGTCTAGTCAATAATGAATGTGAGTTTATTAGTTGTGATATAAGTAGATATTTTTTCAAATTTGACATTTACTGTGTTGTTGAGTGTAGCCGGATCAACACTTAAAATGACGAAGGTTGTCATCTGCACACAGAATTTGTTTAGGTTCCTGTGAAACATAAAGTAAGTCACTGAAGTACATAAGAAATAACAGATGGTCATTGACTTTACCTCGTGGAACCCCGATCTTAATCGATCGGGTTACTGAACGACAGTCATTATTGGAAGCATAGCATCTGTCACTCTGGTAAGATTTCATATATGAACATGTCCTCGAATTCCATAATTTTCTAATATATGCAGCAGAATGTTATAGTCTACCTTTTCTATTTTTTTATGTTAGGTCGATGAAATGGCTCATTGGATATTCATTATTTTCATGAGAGGAGTAGAGTGAGCCGATCATTTTTATCATTGCATCAGTTATGCTGCGTCCCGGCCTGAAGTTAAATTGACACAGGTTAAGGATATTTTGGCTTTGCAAGTAGAAAGTTAATAGCAAAATATAGTAAGGGCGTGGTAGTAATTCTGCAACGTAAGACTCTCAAAAAATAGTCCACTGGTTTTACAGGACAGAAACTAACTTGACACACTATTGAAATTAACTTGATACACAGTAAGTATATTTTAAGTTTAAACAAAAACAATATAAAAAGCGATGTAATGACTAAGAGCAAGAAATAATTAGAAATAATGGTGGCGACAATATAATACTAAGTGCTTGACAAAATGAAAGTTAAAGAAAAATGAAGGAAGTTTATGGATTAACGAAAAATACTTCCAAGGTAAAACAATATTATATTAAATAAACGAGTATTGCTTCTTGGCTCGTCTAGTACGACTGTAGCAAGTCTAGTACGACTGTAGCAAGTCTAGTACGACTGTAGCAAGTCTAGTACGACTGTAGCAAGTCTAGTACGACTGTAGCAAGTCTAGTACGACTGTAGCAAGTCTAGTACGACTGTAGCAAGTCTAGTACGACTGTAGCAAGTCTAGTACGACTGTAGCAAGTCTAGTACGACTGTAGCAAGTCTAGTACGACTGTAGCAAGTCTAGTACGACTGTAGCAAGTCTAGTACGACTGTAGCAAGTCTAGTACGACTGTATCAAATAATGCGTATTTTATGAGTAGGTGAATTTATGACCGTATGGAGGCTGGGTGAGTTAGACCAGAGTCTTTGATACACGTGATGTAACACAATATATTTAAGATAGGTGACATAATACAATAAGTGAAAAAATTAGAATCGTTTATAGTAATACCTTAAATGGGGAATGACTGATCTAAGTGGCTTCAAATTTACACCGCTGGTGTGGCGTCCCAAACACAAGACTGAAGCTGTTACTGGGTGGCATAAGTCCCAATTTCCCAATTTTATTGAATGCGTTGTGATACTTTTAATCAATAACTAAGCAATGCTGCTTCTGATCAGCTTCAAAATGCTGTTAACTGTGAAAAGGATGATAAACCTTAAGTTTAGTCCGAGTATCTGCAAAATTGAAACATCAACAAATAATTAAAAAAAAATCGAATCGTTGGATTCAGAGCAATTGCTGGAATATACTTTTGTTAATAGGCTTCAGGTTTTTAATATTATAGTCTATTGGTTCCCGTGTTGGAAAAGAGTCAGAAAAAGAAAGATTTATATAAATGGGAGTGAAAAAGTGAGAAATAAAGTTATTTTTATCCACTCTGAAGAAACACATAAATCTCATATATAAATTGCAGTAAACTGCTTCAATTGTCAATACACACATCATATACACACGTATATCTAAGACGGGTCACAGAATGGGCAAGACCCGGCCAGGACTACTCCGGTTTATACTCCTACTAGTGTACATATACACACGAGATACATGCACGTGTATAGCCTTATGCTTTCACATGCATACAAATGCACATCAGGTACACATATGCACACACACATATTCATATGTGTACTTATAAACAAAAATTCATATATTCATATATCCACACTCAAGAATACATGCAATCATGCATATATATATATATATATCCATGGGGAAGTGGAACAGAATTCTTCCTCCGTAAGCCATGCGTGTCGTAAGAGGCGACTAAAATGCCGGGAGCAAGAGGCTAGTAACCCCTTCTCTTGTATATATTACTAAATTTAAAAGGAGACACTTTCGTTTTTCCTTTTGGGCCACCCCACCTCAGTGGGATACGGCTGGTACGTTGAAAGAAAGAAGATATATATATATATATATATATATATATATATATATATATATATATATATATATATATATATATATATGTCGTGCCGAATATGTAAAACTGGTCAATTAGCAAGAACTCGTTTAAAATTAAGTCCTTTCTAAAATTTTCTCTTATACGTTTAAAGATATATTTTTTTCATTGATGTTGATGTAAAAATTTAGAATTTTGCACCAAAAGGAACTTAGAAAACTTACCTAACCTTATTATAACAAGAACAATTTATTTTAGCCTAACCCAACTAAATATATTTTAGATTTATTTACAATAATTCAATACTAAACAAACACAGTGAAATATATTTTTTTCGTTAGGTTCAGAATGATTTTGGCGAAATTATTGCATATACAAATTTTCACTTGTCCTACATGGTAAGATGAGCGTTGCTATTTAATCCAAGATCGCAAGTTCTGCCTATTCGGCACGACATAATATATATATATATATATATATATATATATATATATATATATATATATATATATATATATATACAAAACAACCACTGTGAAAGAATAGAGAAGTTCCAAGCGCTTTCGTGACTACTCACATTATCAAGGAACAATGAAAGTAAAGCATCAAAGGATTGTATATAAAGGGGTAGCCCACACCTCACTATCAGATCCACAACAAAGAAACACCTGACGCGAGACAGCAGGCCCGCCGGCCGAACTAGACAGGTCCTTCACACAACCCACCAACAAACTATTCTACCTAAGAAATAAGAAATTTAAAAAATTATTATTTGTCCAATGTATTATTAAATTCTTCCCAAATTCTATTAATTATAAATGGATCTAATTTATATAAACCAAAGGAAATATTCATATTATTGTCAAAACCGCTTTTTATGAAACAAGATTCAATTATATTCCTGTCGACCATGAACTTGCTTGATTCTACTTTCTCAACTTTTTGAAAATCAATTGGATGGTTAAAATCTCTTACATGAATAAATAGAGCATTGGAATCTTGTCCAGTTCTAATGCTATATTTATGTTGTTTTAATCTTAGTTCGAGATTTTTACCAGTTTGACGGTAATAAACTTGATCGCAAATTTTACAAGGAATCTTATAGACACATCCATCAGCATTTTGGGGGGAATTCCTTATCAAAAGATTTTTTACTGTATCAAGATTTTTGAATACAACTTTAATATTAAAAGTCTTAAGAACAGAAGGCATATCAACCAAGTTTTCATGGTAAGGGAGAACCAACATATTTTTAGTTGAATAAGGCTGGTTGTCCCTTTTTGGATTGTAAAAAGTATTTCTAGCAACTTTAAAAGATTTATCAATTACATTTCTTGGGTATTTCAAATCATTACCTATTTCATAAATTTTGGATATTTCCTCATCTATGAACTCAGGACTACAAATTCGTAAAGCTCTCAAAAACATTGATGAGAAAACAGACAGTTTAACTCTATCTTGATGCGAGGAATAATAGTGGACATAGGAACTGTTATTCGTAGGTTTTCTGTAAATTTTAAATTTGAATTCATTATTACCCTTAATAATTATTGCATATATATATATATATATATATATATATATATATATATATATATATATATATATATATATATATATATATATATATATATATGTGTGTGTGTGTGTGTAAAAAAGTTTATATTGTTAAATGCATACATAGGAAGACCCATATTCACATGCAGACGCAATGAATACATATACACATTTGCATACATATACACACTTGCATACATATACACACTTGCATACATAAACACAAATTTTTATTAACCAAACCATACCACGGGTGGGGATAGAACCCGGGATCAGAGAGTCTCAAAACTCCAGACCGTCGCGTTAGCCACTGGACCAGATATCGGCTAACGCTACGGTCTGGAATTTTGAGACTCTCTGATCGCGGGTTCTATCCCCGCCCGTGGTATGGTTTGTTTGCAGTCGTGCCATTACGATTTCGTGAGTCCCAAATTTTTATTTTTTTTTTGCGGTATTTGAATTCTGACAACGTCCTGAATCATTACTTGTGTGTGTGTGTATGGAACTGGCGGCGGCGGCTAGGCTTGTGGAATACAAGGAGTCTTTTTACGGGTCGCAGAGAGACCGAAATGCTTCAAATTTTTTGTTATCATAATTGCTATTATATTTTTTTACTAATTTATTATTCTCTGTCTCTCCTCCCTCTCTCTCTCTCTCTCTCTCTCTCTTGCTCGCTCTTTGATGCACACGGAAGCAATTTAATTTTACTTTCTTTTCCAGCAAATGAATCTGTCAACTAAAAAGTTGGGAATTGGAATCGGTCCCACTTTATTTTAGGCCGTTACATTATTTTCCACAGAGAACTGCTGATGACTATGTGAACTACATCAGTGACCTGATAAACATCACCATTCGTTGACCAGCTGAAGTCTGCCATGAAACATCGATTACCTGATGGCTCCAAAATATTCAACAGTCGATGGTGGCAGCGTACCCTAAACAGTGTTTGCTGCAGCCTACGGCTCAATATGACACGCCAATAGGCTGTGAAAACTTGGCTACTCAATTTCCTGTTCACACTTCGTATCTCTCTTCATTATGCACTAATTGGACTCTTCTCTCTGCAAGATAAAGAAAACTGGGTTCTTTCTGGAGGCAGTGAAAATCTGGTTTCTTTATAAAGGTTGTTCAATCCTTTTATCTTACTGACAAGTGTGTGGCAGGAGGCTTCTCCTTGAAGACTCTACAATCTTTCGTTCTCTTATAAAGCTCTACAATAATGACTTCTGTAGATTTTCAAACATTGTTTCTCAAGAAACTATCCAAACAAGGCGTCTTATGAGTCTTTTCCATTTGGCTTTTCTCTTAAGATGTACCAAGCTGTATAAAAATCTGATTCTCTCGAAAAGCAGTATAAACTTTGCTTCTCTCTGAAAGCAGTATAAACTTGACTTCTCTCTAGATACTGTACTGTATAAAACTAGCCTCTCTCTAGAAGCTATGTAAACTTGACTTCTCTGGGGGATAAACGAACTGAGTTTCTAGAATCTGTCTTCCTCGCACACTTCATTAACTCCACTCATTACGTGAAAAATCACCCGATTCAAAAAATACTCTCTCCTATTCTCCCTGCCTTGCGGGGTAGCTGTGACTCTTTCTGTTTGAGGATTGATTACAGTTGCTGAATCGAAGAGCTCTGTATGTGGTCTAATGTTCCAACGGGGTTATTTACGACCTGTGAATATTAGATCTGTAGGGGGTCTAATGTTGCACCGTGGTTATTTACGACCTATAAAGAGAAGACCTGTTGGGGGTTCTAATTTTCCTCTTCAGATATTCACGTTAACAGAAGTGAAGATCTGTTGGGGGCTCTAATACCCCCGGGGGGGGGAATATTTACGATCATGAAAGAAGTTTCAGCTCTCTCGAGGATGAATTCCAAAAATAATAATAATGGCCTGGTGGCTAAAGCTCCCGCTTCACACACGGAGGGCCCGGGTTCGATTCCCGGCGGGTGGAAACATTCGACACGTTTCCTTACACCTGTTGTCCTGTTCACCTAGCAGCAAATAGGTACCTGGGTGTTAGTCGACTGGTGTGGGTCGCATCCTGGGGGACAAGATTAAGGACCCCAATGGAAATAAGTTAGACAGTCCTCGATGACGCACTGACTTTCTTGGGTTATCCTGGGTGGCTAACCCTCCGGGGTTAAAAATCCGAACGAAATCTTATCTTATCTTATCTTACCAGATATCAATAGGTTCATGAAAAGTTGATGGGTCTCTTGGTTTCCTCTAGGATACCAGTGGGGAACCTGCGGCCTTATGGTCGCATGCGGCCTCCTAGGGCATTAAGTGCGTCCTTCTAAATGAATCTGAATTTTGCAAAAGAAATCTCTTTTACCTTTATTAAAAATACATTACCCTCATGATTTAGTCCTTACCAACCTAAAGCTACTTTAGCACTTTAGCTTTATAAAGACCGTAGGTTCCCCTCCTGACCACCATCACCCAGTCAGAGGCAAGTGGGTGATGGAGGGTAAGGACATAGTGCTTGTGGCATGCAAAGAGTACGTAACCTTTATTCGGCGCACGTACACACCCTCATTTACAGGCTATCTCCCCCAACCAGCGAACCAGGTTGCTAAGAGTTGATGATGGGGCCCCGTCGTTCAACTAGTGACCAGGTTCTAGCCAATAAGAAGATGGTTTTGGCAATCGCAGAGGTTATGTGGGTACCGCTCTCCTGTCTGCCCTTGTCATTCCCATTCTAGAGCTGGTTGAAGCACGGTCTGCTATCTTGTGGCTTCTATTTCTGCTTTGCTTACCGTGGAGTGCACTATACTTATCATTGTACATAGTGTACATATTGCTGTTCTAAATTGGTGAAGGATAATATAAGTCTAAACTTTTTCTGCTGTGTTTATTTTGCTCCCATTACACCCGGGATAACAGGCCATTTGGAATCCTGGGTTGTAATAGTGCTCCTTGTCTGATCGCCCCAATTAAAAATTGTTTTATGGGCTGTTTTTGCAGCTTTATGATTATGATTTAGTCCTATTTGACCTAGTGCGACTTTATACAGTAAGTTTCCCCGCCTGACCACCACCACCACCCAACCTGAGGCAAGTTGACCAGGCTTTTATCGTCCTTTAACCCTTAAACTGTCCAAACGTAGATCTACGTTTTTTCAACATTTGAAAGTATGTAAAAAAAGTTGATCTTTTCTTTTTTTTTTTACATATGAAAACGTGTAAAAAAACTTTGATCTACTTTTTTTTTGTTATATTTGAAAATATGTAAAAACACGTAGATCTACTTTTGGAGCAACACACATGTGAACGTAAATTTGTTTGGACAGTTTAAGGGTTAAAAGAAGTGCATGTGACTTTCCATTTAAAGTGGCAATTCCGAATAATTATACATAATTACCATTTCTGTATTTTTTTGTGTGTTTTTGTCTTTAACCAATCATGTCAAAAAAGACTAAAATAATGCTGAAGGAAGAAAACAGAGCTTTTAATGATGATTTCGAATGGCAATATTATCTTGTTTCTGCTCAAGATAAAATGATTTGCTTACTCTGTGATACTACAACATCAACACTGAAGAAATTCGATGCGCATCAGCATTATGCCACTTCAAAGTATCACAAATATGCCATTTAGCGACGTAGAAACAATAAAAGAATGTATTGATGAAGCTGTAGGATGCTTAGACCCTTATAACGTATCGAAGTACAACCAACTGCCTCTTACAAGAAGAATCATATGTGACGGGCGGCATGAATTAGACCTCAATCACTTTGGATGAATCAAGTGATGTTACTGACCCAGTGGAGGTATTATACTTTATTCCTGCCATAAATAAATTATTAGATCCAGATGCTCTAATTTCCTTTCATTGCATTTCGTATCAACAAAACCTCTGTGCAAACTCTACTATTTAAAGTGACACTTGACATAAAATTATGTGTATTATTAACTATGTTCTTGCAAATGTGACACAGCATCGTCAGTTTCGTAACATGATTAAGTTGGATGATGAAGCATTCAGTGTGGATTTACCGTATCATTCTAAAGTGTCCTGGCTATCACAGGAACAGGTATGCTTGCTATCACAGGGACAGGTATGCTTGCTATCACAGGGACAGGTATGCTTGCTATCACAGGGACAGGTATGCTTGCTATCACAGGAACAGGTATGCTTGCTATCACAGGGACAGGTATGCTTGCTATCAAAGGGACAGGTATGCTTGCTATCACAGGGACAGGTATGCTTGCTATCACAGGGACAGGTACGCTTGCTATCACAGGGACAGGTATGCTTGCTATCACAGGGACAGGTATGCTTGCTATCACAGGGACAGGTACGCTGGCTATCACAGGGACAGGTGCGCTTGCTATCACAGGGACAGGTACGCTGGCCATCACAGGGACAGGTGCGCTTGCTATCACAGGGACAGGTATGCTTGCCATCACAGGGACAGGTATGCTTGCTATCACAGGGACAGGTATGCTTGCTATCACAGGGACAGGTATGCTTGCTATCACAGGGACAGGTATGCTTGCTATCACAGGGACAGGTACGCTGGCTATCACAGGGACAGGTATGCTTGCTATCACAGGGACAGGTACGCTTGCTATCACAGGGACAGGTATGCTTGCTATCACAGGGACAGGTACGCTTGCTATCACAGGGACAGGTATGCTTGCTATCACAGGGACAGGTATGCTTGCTATCACAGGGACAGGTATGCTTGCTATCACAGGGACAGGTATGCTTGCTATCACAGGGACAGGTACGCTGGCTATCACAGGGACAGGTATGCTTGCTATCACAGGGACAGGTATGCTTGCTATCACAGGGACAGGTATGCTTGCTATCACAGGGACAGGTATGCTTGCTATCACAGGGACAGGTGCGCTTGCTATCACAGGGACAGGTATGCTTGCTATCACAGGGACAGGTACGCTGGCTATCACAGGGAGAGGTACGCTTGCTATTACAGAGACAGGTATGCTTGCTATCACAGGGACAGGTACGCTGGCTATCACAGGGACAGGTACGCTTGCTATCACAGGGACAGGTATGCTTGCTATCACAGGGACAGGTATGCTTGCTATCACAGGGACAGGTACGCTGGCTATCACAGGGACAGGTATGCTTGCTATCACAGGGACAGGTACGCTTGCTATCACAGGGACAGGTATGCTTGCTATCACAGGGACAGGTACGCTGGCTATCACAGGGACAGGTACGCTGGCTATCACAGGGACAGGTATGCTTGCTATCACAGGGACAGGTATGCTTGCTATCACAGGGACAGGTATGCTTGCTATCACAGGGACAGGTATGCTTGCTATCACAGGGACAGGTGCGCTGGCTATCACAGGGACAGGTACTCTGGCTATCACAGGGACAGGTATGCTTGCTATCACAGGGACAGGTATGCTTGCTATCACAGGGACAGGTATGCTTGCTATCACAGGGACAGGTACGCTGGCTATCACAGGGACAGGTACGCTGGCTATCACAGGGACAGGTATGCTTGCTATCACAGGGACAGGTATGCTTGCTATCACAGGGACAGGTATGCTTGCTATCACAGGGACAGGTATGCTTGCTATCACAGGGACAGGTACGCTGGCTATCACAGGGACAGGTATGCTTGCTATCACAGGGACAGGTACGCTTGCTATCACAGGGACAGGTATGCTTGCTATCACAGGGACAGGTGCGCTTGCTATCACAGGGACAGGTGCGCTTGCTATCACAGGGACAGGTATGCTTGCTATCACAGGGACAGGTACGCTTGCTATCACAGGGACAGGTATGCTTGCTATCACAGGGACAGGTATGCTTGCTATCACAGGGACAGGTGCGCTTGCTATCACAGGGACAGGTATGCTTGCTATCACAGGGACAGGTACGCTGGCTATCACAGGGAGAGGTACGCTTGCTATCACAGAGACAGGTATGCTTGCTATCACAGGGACAGGTACGCTGGCTATCACAGGGACAGGTATGCTTGCTATCACAGGGACAGGTATGCTTGCTATCACAGGGACAGGTATGCTTGCTATCACAGGGACAGGTATGCTTGCTATCACAGGGACAGGTACGCTTGCTATCACAGGGACAGGTACGCTTGCTATCACAGGGACAGGTATGCTTGCTATCACAGGGACAGGTACGCTTGCTATCACAGGAACAGGTATGCTTGCTATCACAGGGACAGGTACGCTTGCTATCACAGGGACAGGTACGCTTGCTATCACAGGAACAAGTATGCTTGCTATCACAGGGACAGGTACGCTTGCTATCACAGGGACAGGTATGCTTGCTATCACAGCGACAGGTGCGCTTGCTATCACAGGGACAGGTATGCTTGCTATCACAGGGACAGGTATGCTTGCTATCACAGGGACAGGTGCGCTTTCTATCACAGGGACAGGTACGCTGGCTATCACAGGGACAGGTATGCTTGCTATCACAGGGACAGGTGCGCTTGCTATCACAGGGACAGGTACGCTTGCTATCACAGGGACAGGTATGCTTGCTATCACAGGGACAGGTGCGCTTTCTATCACAGGGACAGGTACGCTGGCTATCACAGGGACAGGTACGCTTGCTATCACAGGGACAGGTATGCTTGCTATCACAGGGACAGGTGCGCTTTCTATCACAGGGACAGGTACGCTGGCTATCACAGGGACAGGTACGCTTGCTATCACAGGGACAGGTACGCTTGCTATCACAGGGACAGGTACGCTTGCTATCACAGGGACAGGTGCGCTTGCTATCACAGGGACAGGTACGCTTGCTATCACAGGGACAGGTACGCTTGCTATCACAGGGACAGGTGCGCTTTCTATCACAGGGACAGGTACGCTTTCTATCACAGGGACAGGTATGCTTGCTATCACAGGGACAGGTACGCTTGCTATCACAGGGACAGGTATGCTTGCTATCACAGGGACAGGTACGCTTGCTATCACAGGGACAGGTACGCTTGCTATCACAGGGACAGGTACGCTTGCTATCACAGGGACAGGTACGCTTGCTATCACAGGGACAGGTACGCTTGCTATCACAGGGACAGGTATGCTTGCTATCACAGGGACAGGTACGCTTGCTATCACAGGGACAGGTATGCTTGCTATCACAGGGACAGGTATGCTTGCTATCACAGGGACAGGTATGCTTGCTATCACAGGGACAGGTACGCTGGCTATCACAGGGACAGGTGCGCTTTCTATCACAGGGACAGGTGCGCTTGCTATCACAGGGACAGGTACGCTGGCTATTACAGGGACAGGTACGCTTGCTATCACAGGGACAGGTATGCTTGCTATCACAGGGACAGGTGCGCTTGCTATCACAGGGACAGGTGCGCTTTCTATCACAGGGACAGGTGCGCTTGCTATCACAGGGACAGGTACGCTGGCTATCACAGGGACAGGTGCGCTTGCTATCACAGGGACAGGTACGCTTGCTATCACAGGGACAGGTACGCTTTCTATCACAGGGACAGGTACGCTTTCTATCACAGGGACAGGTACGCTTGCTATCACAGGGACAGGTACGCTTGCTATCACAGGGACAGGTACGCTTGCTATCACAGGGACAGGTACGCTGGCTATCACAGGGACAGGTACGCTGGCTATCACAGGGACAGGTACGCTTGCTATCACAGGGACAGGTACGCTGGCTATCACAGGGACAGGTACGCTGGCTATCACAGGGACAGGTACGCTGGCTATCACAGGGACAGGTACGCTGGCTATCACAGGGACAGGTGCGCTTTCTATCACAGGGACAGGTGCGCTTGCTATCACAGGGACAGGTACGCTGGCTATTACAGGGACAGGTACGCTTGCTATCACAGGGACAGGTATGCTTGCTATCACAGGGACAGGTGCGCTTGCTATCACAGGGACAGGTGCGCTTTCTATCACAGGGACAGGTGCGCTTGCTATCACAGGGACAGGTACGCTTGCTATCACAGGGACAGGTACGCTTGCTATCACAGGGACAGGTACGCTGGCTATCACAGGGACAGGTACGCTTTCTATCACAGGGACAGGTGCGCTTGCTATCACAGGGACAGGTACGCTTGCTATCACAGGGACAGGTACGCTTTCTATCACAGGGACAGGTACGCTTTCTATCACAGGGACAGGTACGCTTGCTATCACAGGGACAGGTACGCTGGCTATCACAGGGACAGGTGCGCTTGCTATCACAGGGACAGGTACGCTTGCTATCACAGGCACAGGTACGCTGGCTATCACAGGGACAGGTACGCTGGCTATCACAGGGACAGGTACGCGGACTATCACAGGCACAGGTACGCTGGCTATCACAGGGACAGGTGCGCGGACTATCACAGGGACAGGTGCGCGGACTATCACAGGGACAGGTGCGCGGACTATCACAGGGACAGGTGCGCGGACTATCACAGGGACAGGTGCGCGGACTATCACAGGGACAGGTGCGCGGACTATCACAGGGACAGGTGCGCGGACTATCACAGGGACAGGTGCGCGGACTATCACAGGGACAGGTGCGCGGACTATCACAGGGACAGGTGCGCGGACTATCACAGGGACAGGTGCGCGGACTATCACAGGGACAGGTACGCGGACTATCACAGGGACAGGTGCGCGGACTATCACAGGGACAGGTGCGCGGACTATCACAGGGACAGGTGCGCGGACTATCACAGGGACAGGTGCGCGGACTATCACAGGGACAGGTGCGCGGACTATCACAGGGACAGGTGCGCGGACTATCACAGGGACAGGTACGCTGGCTATCACAGGGACAGGTGCGCGGACTATCACAGGGACAGGTGCGCGGACTATCACAGGGACAGGTGCGCGGACTATCACAGGGACAGGTGCGCGGACTATCACAGGGACAGGTGCGCGGACTATCACAGGGACAGGTGCGCGGACTATCACAGGGACAGGTGCGCGGACTATCACAGGGACAGGTGCGCGGACTATCACAGGGACAGGTACGCTGGCTATCACAGGGACAGGTACGCTGGCTATCACAGGGACAGGTGCGCGGACTATCACAGGGACAGGTACGCTGGCTATCACAGGGACAGGTACGCTGGCTATCACAGGGACAGGTGCGCGGACTATCACAGGGACAGGTGCGCGGACTATCACAGGGACAGGTGCGCGGACTATCACAGGGACAGGTACGCTGGCTATCACAGGGACAGGTGCGCGGACTATCACAGGGACAGGTACGCTGGCTATCACAGGGACAGGTACGCTGGCTATCACAGGGACAGGTGCGCGGACTATCACAGGGACAGGTACGCTGGCTATCACAGGGACAGGTGCGCGGACTATCACAGGGACAGGTACGCTGGCTATCACAGGGACAGGTGCGCGGACTATCACAGGGACAGGTACGCTGGCTATCACAGGGACAGGTGCGCGGACTATCACAGGGACAGGTACGCTGGCTATCACAGGGACAGGTACGCTGGCTATCACAGGGACAGGTACGCTGGCTATCACAGGGACAGGTGCGCGGACTATCACAGGGACAGGTGCGCGGACTATCACAGGGACAGGTGCGCGGACTATCACAGGGACAGGTGCGCGGACTATCACAGGGACAGGTGCGCGGACTATCACAGGGACAGGTACGCTGGCTATCACAGGGACAGGTGCGCGGACTATCACAGGGACAGGTGCGCGGACTATCACAGGGACAGGTGCGCGGACTATCACAGGGACAGGTGCGCGGACTATCACAGGGACAGGTGCGCGGACTATCACAGGGACAGGTGCGCGGACTATCACAGGGACAGGTGCGCGGACTATCACAGGGACAGGTGCGCGGACTATCACAGGGACAGGTGCGCGGACTATCACAGGGACAGGTGCGCGGACTATCACAGGGACAGGTGCGCGGACTATCACAGGGACAGGTGCGCGGACTATCACAGGGACAGGTGCGCGGACTATCACAGGGACAGGTGCGCGGACTATCACAGGGACAGGTGCGCGGACTATCACAGGGACAGGTGCGCGGACTATCACAGGGACAGGTGCGCGGACTATCACAGGGACAGGTGCGCGGACTATCACAGGGACAGGTGCGCGGACTATCACAGGGACAGGTGCGCGGACTATCACAGGGACAGGTGCGCGGACTATCACAGGGACAGGTGCGCGGACTATCACAGGGACAGGTGCGCGGACTATCACAGGGACAGGTGCGCGGACTATCACAGGGACAGGTGCGCGGACTATCACAGGGACAGGTGCGCGGACTATCACAGGGACAGGTACGCGGACTATCACAGGGACAGGTGCGCGGACTATCACAGGGACAGGTACGCTGGCTATCACAGGGACAGGTGCGCGGACTATCACAGGGACAGCTGCGCGGACTATCACAGGGACAGCTGCGCGGACTATCACAGGGACAGGTACGCGGACTATCACAGGGACAGGTACGCGGACTATCACAGGGACAGGTACGCGGACTATCACAGGGACAGGTACGCGGACTATCACAGGGACAGGTACGCGGACTATCACAGGGACAGGTGCGCTTGCTATCACAGGGACAGGTGCGCGGACTATCACAGGGACAGGTACGCTGGCTATCACAGGGACAGGTACGCGGACTATCACAGGGACAGGTACGCTGGCTATCACAGGGACAGGTACGCGGACTATCACAGGGACAGGTACGCGGACTATCACAGGGACAGGTACGCTGGCTATCACAGGGACAGGTGCGCGGACTATCACAGGGACAGGTACGCTGGCTATCACAGGGACAGGTACGCTGGCTATCACAGGGACAGGTGCGCGGACTATCACAGGGACAGGTGCGCGGACTATCACAGGGACAGGTGCGCGGACTATCACAGGGACAGGTGCGCGGACTATCACAGGGACAGGTGCGCGGACTATCACAGGGACAGGTGCGCGGACTATCACAGGGACAGGTGCGCGGACTATCACAGGGACAGGTGCGCGGACTATCACAGGGACAGGTGCGCGGACTATCACAGGGACAGACAGATGCTGGTCAAAATATTATCCTTGAGAGAACAAATCATTAGATTTTATGAAAAATAGAATCACTACTGTGAATTATTAAAAGATTTCTATAGAAATCCTTCATTTCTTTGTAATATCATATCAAAGCAAAATGACTTGAATATTTATTTGCAAGATCTATATATGATATGCAATAAGATTTCAGGTGATTTCAGAATATGCAAAACATCCACTGTGAAAGAATAGTGAAATTCCAAGCGCTTTCGTGACTACTCACATTCTCAAGGAACAATAATTGTGATAATGTGAGTAGTCACGAAAGTGCTTGGAATTTGTCTATTCCTTCACAGTGGTTGTTTTGCATATGATATGTGGCAAAAATCCAAGCTTTCCTAACAAAACAACTATCAACTCAAATAAAATTTCGGTTGAAGGCTTTCCCCAGTGTATTCTTCAAGTGGTTCATGTGAATCATTTGAAGAATACACTGAACGGTTCACTGAGTCTGAGAATCATGACTTCACACTGAAGTCAACACTTTAACCTCACCTAGTTGATGTCTCTGAGGCCCCTAAAGAACTATAGATAGAAGTGATTGAGCTCTCAGATTATTACATTTTAAAGTCTCTCTTGGATGCTAAGAAAGATCCCACTGAAATAGGGAAAAATACTATAGAATACCCACATCTACGGCAACATGCGTGACGAATGCTTTCTTTTTCTCAACCACATACTGATGCGAATCCAAATTCTCTTACCCAACCCAAATCAAAACAATATATGGTCAAAAATGACGCACCTCGAGGATCAAATGAAATTGCGGAACTCCATATTTCATCGAAATCTTCAAATGTTTCCCACAAAAAGCAGACAAAGTCATTAAAAAGCTAGTTAACTTTACAATTAAAAAAATTCTTGAAACAATTATAAATTAATTACCTTTATTCAAAATAACAGACATTTTGCAGTATATACTATAATCAAAATTTCTTAAGTGCGGCGTTATTAGATTACAGGTAACTTTAATGTGGCCTTTCAATATAAAATGGCGCACCACTCCTGCGCTAGGACATTAACTGCCTTATTCTCCACACCTTAAACTTTTTCTTAAGTGAGACCTCGTTCTACTGTTATTTGTATTTAATGTTAAGGGACGAACTGAACACTTGTGTATCATGAAGCGCTGAGCACTTGTGGATCAGCAGCACTGAACACTTGTGGATCATGAAGTGCTGAGCACTTGTGGATCAGCAGCACTGAACACTTGTGGATCAGCAGCACTGAACACTTGTGGATCAGCAGCACTGAACACTTGTGTACCAGCAGCATTGAACACTTGTGGATCAGCAGCACTGAACACTTGTGTACCAGCAGCACTGAACACTTGTGGATCAGCAGCACTGAACACTTGTGTAACAGCAGCACTGAACACTTGTGGATCAGCAGCACTGAACACTTATGTACCAGCAGCACTTAACACTTGTGGATCAGCAGTACTGAACACTACTGGACCAGCAGCACTGAACACTTGTGCATCAGCAGCACTGAACACTTGTGCATCAGCAGCACTGAACACTTGTTGATCAGCAGTACTGAACACTTGTGGATCAGCAGGACTGAATACTTGTGGATCAGCAGCGCTGAACACTTGTGGATCAGCAGCACTGAACACTTATGCATCAGCAGCACTGAACACTTGTGGATCAGCAGCACTGAACACTTGTTGATCATGAAGTGCTGAGCACTTGTGTAGGAGCAGCACTGAACACTTGTGGATGAGCAGCACTGAACACTTGTGGATCAGCAGCACTGAACACTTGTGGATCAGCAGCACTGAACGCTTGTGGATCATGAAGAGCTGAGCACTTGTGGATCAGCAGCACGACTCGACTAGACTAGACATAAACAAGTGACTAAGTCCTCACATAAACTAACTTCTTGACAGACTGGCAACCAGAACAGTCTGCTTGAACAATAAAAAGAATGCTAAGCCCAATAGCAATACAACAAGCAACTGCGACACAATCAGGACAAGGAGATAATATAACGACACTAAGTAGGGACCATCAGCAGATCCTACACAAAAGTCACAAAACTCCCATACTACTGAATCTAAGTTCAGCATAAGAAAATCACCGACTGTGACAGTACACATATACCAGTACAAATTAGGTCAGAAGCTACAGCTCAGGACCTGAGTTGCTCTGAGTGTCTAAGCGACACACAACCTCAGTACAACGTCGAAAATCACTAAGTCTATCCAAAGTTCTGTGAACAGAGTCTCCAGAGCTAACAAGAATAATAAGACAAGAGACGATCTTCCAACAAGGGCCAATAAGGAAGAGTTAGGCACTTGTCAGGGATACGTCCAACCACCAAGAGAGTCTAGACCAGACTGAATACTTCAGGTGAGGTGAGGACACCCCCCTCGATCACGTGATAGCTCCGTGGACAGCTGCAGCTCAGCAACAGAAGCCGGCAGAATAACGAGCAAAGAGCGATAATAACAGTAGTTAGACAATCAAGACGTGAACTATGAACACATAATATGTTACATCCTCCCTAACAACATAACTAAGTCATATAATAAAATAAAGCAATACATTTACGATTTAGCTATTATCGCAAATATAAACAATATAAAATTATATGAAAAGGTAATAATTATATATATATATATATATATATATATATATATATATATATATATATATATATATATATATATATATATTAATCATTGCAACACATTCAAGGGTTGCAACAGCAGCACTGAACACTTGTGCAACAGCAGCACTGAACACTTGTGGATCAGCAGCACTGAACACTTGTGAATCAGCAGCACTGAACACTTGTGGATCAGCAGCACTGAACACTTGTGGGTCAGCAGCACTGAACACTTGTGGATCAGCAGCACTGAACACTTGTGCATCAACAGCACTGAACACTTGTGCAACAGCAGCACTGAACACTTGTGGATCAGCAGCATTGAACACTTGTGGATCAGCAACACTGAACACTTCTGGATCAGCAGCATTGAACACTTGTGGGTCAGCAGCACTGAACACTTGTGCATCATGAAGCGCTGAGCACTTGTGGATCAGCAGCACTGAACACTTGTGGATCAGCAGCATTGAACACTTGTGGATCAGCAACACTGAACACCTGTGGATCAGCAGCACTGAACACTTGTGGATCATGAAGCACAAGGATACCTGAAGAATGTTTCTGATAACCCTGTGTGTTATTTCTCTGTATAACTTTCTTCCTTTTTCCAGTATTGTTTATAAAAACCCCACAACTATCAGTACTATTACTAATACTACTGCTACTACCGCTACTACACTACTACTACTACTACTACTACTACTACTACTACTATTACTACTGCTGCTATTACTAGCACTACTGCTGCTACTACTACTGCTACTACTACTATTACTACTATTACTTCTGCTGCTGCTGCTACGACTACTACTAATACTACTACTTCTGCTACTACTACTACTACTACTACTACTACCACTGCTACTACCACTGTTACTACTACTACTACTACTACTACTACTGCTGCTGCTGCTGCTACTACTACTACTACTACAACTACTACTACTACCACTACTGCTATTACTACTACTACTACTACTGTTACTACTACTACTACTACTACTACTACTACTAATGCTGCTACTTCTACTGCTGCTACTACTACTACTACTAATGCTGCTACTACTACTACTACTACTACTGCCACCAGTACTACTACTACTACTACTACTAATGCTGCTACCACTACTATTACTACTACTACTACTGCTACTACTGCTACTACTGCTACTACTACTACTACTACTACTACTGCTGCTACTACTACTACTACTACTACTACTACTACTACTGCTACTACTACTACTAATGCTACTACTACTAATAATAATAATAGTAATAGAAATAAATAATAAAAATAATAATAGGAACAATAATATTTTATGTAATTTACTGTTAAATTTCAAGTGTTGACACTCAAATGTTCCTCAGTGAAATATATTCACATTAATATCATGAAATTAAAAATTCTATAGCCCGTTAAATATTAATTGTTGTGTTGTTGAAAAACTCACATGTCAACATTAATTCATGAGAATTGTTCCTTTTTTTAATGTTACTGTCGTTTTTAGCTTGTCTGACAGTCATCAGCGGCTTATCACTGGCTGACAGCCATCAACGGGTCATGAAGGTGTTGTTACCCTCTCTCTCTCTCTCTCTCTCTCTCTCTCTCTCTCTCTCTCTCTCTCTCTCTTTACACAGGGTTTGACAAGGTTAACCCTTAAACTGTACAAACGTAGATCTACGTTTGTACAGTTTAAGGGTTAAGGATCCCTAGCTTTATTGATAAGTTATTTACAGGTTAAGGATTCCTAACTTTATCGACAAGCTAAGAGCTGTTATTTACATCAGCTCATTTGAAAGCATTTTTATTGTTATGAAACATACAAGTCTGGAGTTTTGAGACTCTCTGATCGCGGGTTCTATACCCGCCCGTGGTATGGTTTGTTTGCAATCGTGTCATTACGATTTCGTGAGTCAGAAACATACAAGTATTTTTATTGTTATGAAACATACAAGTATTGTTATTATTATGAGACATACAAATAAGGAACAGGATGAAGTTGGAGCCATCTGTGGGCCAGCATTTTTATCTGATCAACTGACTTTATCTCGCTGACATAATAATGCTGTATGAATGTGTTCCATACTCGAATCATCCTGGGGATAAATGATCTCAGATGAAGTGATGTTCTGGAGAAGGGTACAGCCAGAGTGAAGTTGCTGCTTTCTTGTGGTATAGAAGCTTGCTTCAAGCTGTCCTCGAAGTGGATCCAAGTGTGGTACTTTGACAATATTGGCCTTGTACAACATCCCTCCTGTGTTGAAGGCCCTGCTGAAATCACAGATCTATCCAGGATGGGTCCAGGCGAGAGATGAGACATCTTGCTCTGTTCACTACTCTGTCAAGCAGTCGCAGATGAGAAGGGGGGCAGGCGAACCAAGAAAGTGGAGCATACTCAAGGTATGAGCGTACTTGTGCAATATCTTGCAATCCCTACTGTCAAGCAGATGCGAGATACGGCGAAGTGCTGTAAGCTTCCTGGCTGCCTTGTTTGCAAGATTTACAACGTGGCTTTTCATGGTCAGTTTGGAGTCAAATTTCACCCCAAGGATATCAACTTCTTCCCCACGTGCCAACACCCTCTCATTCATCCTTACTACTGCACCGGCGTTACCATCATGGTGCCTGGAGATCATTTTTGTTTTCTCAGGTGCAAATGTTACTTGCCATCTATTTCCCCAAGCTGATATAGCTCTTACCTGGTGATTGATGTAGCTTAGAGCAGCTGGCATTTCTCTCTTGGATAAGTGAATGTCAGTGTGCAGTCGTCTGCATATGCATGGGATTCTGGGATGAGATGAAGAAGGTCATGGAAGTAGACATTCCATAACAATGGTCCCAGAACGCTTCCTTGTGGAACACTTGCCCCAGTAGGATGTCTTGCTGATTCTGTCCCATTGAGAACTACCCTTAGAGATCTACCATGAAGGTAATCACTGAGGAGACATAGTGTAGAGCCTGCAATTCCCAGAGCTTGCAGTTTTGCTAAGAGGCCCTGGTGCCACACTCGGTCGAAAGCACCAGCAATGTCCAGTGCTACCACAGCTGACTTTGGATTCATCCAGTGACTGGTGCCACTTAGTGGAGAGGTTTAACAACAGATCAGCAGCAGAGTAACCTTTCCTGAAGCCATGTTGACGATCACAAAGTAGTGAGTGGCAGTCAAAAAACTCTGTCATTTGTCTTGAGATTATTGTCTCAAGGATCTTACCAGTGATTGACAGGAGTGACACTGGTCTGTAGTTGCTGATTTCTGCTCTGCTCTTCTTTTTGTGAACAGGGACTACATTTGCCTCTTTCCACAGAGAGGGCCATTTACACTACTAGGCAGTGCTGAAAGATGCGAGTTAGAGATGCTGCTAGCTGGTCTGCACATCTTCTCAGCAATCTTGGGCTCAACTTGTCTGGGCCCACAGCCTTTTCTTGGTCAAGCTATTTGAGAAGGAAAAGCACCTCTTCCTGCCTTATTGCCACCACTGACAGTTTTGATACAGTTCTTGCAGCTAGCCAAGGAGGGTCCCTTGCTGGATCAGGAACTTTCATTTTGGTAGCAGTGTTCGGCAAAGAGGTCAGCTTTCTCTTGACTGCTAGTAGAGGTGGTCCCATCCTGCCGATTTAGAGGTGGAATGAGTTCATGCCAATAACCTTGTCTGTCCTTGACCAGGGACCATCAGGTTTTGGAGTCTACCATACCTGATGCCAGCTTTCTTTTAGTGTCCATCTCCCATTTAGCGATGGCCCACTTTTGAACGTCACCCATATGACTACAGGCTTGCCTGTGCAAGTTCCTGTTGTAGGTGGTAGGATCTCTCTCTCTCTCTCTCTCTCTCTCTCTCTCTCTCTCTCTCTCTCTCTCTCTCTCTCACTTTCCCATAACCACCGCCATTAGCCTCTCCCTCCTCTCACTACTACCATCACCAACTAAATGCCCTCCATCCAAAGCTAACTTCATTACCTTACCTCTCACTGCAACCGTCATCCCTCCAGCACTATAACTACTATCGCTACCCCTCCTTCTATTGCTTCATAACCACCAACATTAACTTCCACTCTTCCTCTTACTGTCTCCATTATCACCTTGTCTCACTACCTCCATCATCACCTCGTCTCACTACCTCCATCATTATCATTTCGTCTCTCTACCATCGAAACTACCCTTCTTTCACCACCACCACCACCACCATCACTACCACCACCACCATCTCCATCATCACCACCACTACCACAACCATCACCACCACCACTACCACAACCATCACCACCACCACCACCACCACCACTATCACCACTACCACCACTACCACAACCACCACCATCACCACCACAACCACCATCACCACCACAACCACCATCACCATCACCACCACCAACACTACCACCACCATCACCACCACCACCAACACTACCACCACCATCACCACCACCACCAACACTACCACCACCATCACCACCACCACTACCACCAACACCACCACCGCTACCACCACCATCACCACCACCACTACCACCACTACCACCACCACCACCACCACTACCACCACCAACACCACCACCACCACCACCTCTACCACCACCACCACCACCACCGCTACCACCACCATCACCACCACCACTACCACCACCATCACCACTACCACCACCATCACCACTACCACCACCACCACCACAACACTGCCACCACCATCACCACCACCACTACCACCACCACTACTACCACCATCACCACCACCACCACCACAACCACCACCACCACTATCACCACCACCATAACCACCACCACCACCATAACCACCACCACCACCACTATCACCACCACCATCACCACCACCACCACCACCATCACCACCACCACCACCATCACCACCACCATCACCACCACCATCACCACCACCATCACCACCACCACCATCACCACCACCACTACCACCACCACCATCACCACCACCACTACCACCACCATCACCACCACCACCACTACCATCACCACCATCACCACCATCACCACTACCATCACCACCATCACCACCACCACCATCACCACCATCACCACCACCACCATCACCACCACCACCACCGCCATCACCACCACCACCACCATCACCACCACCACCACCACCGCCATCACCACCACCACCACCATCACCACCACCACCACCACCGCCATCACCACCACCACCGCCATCACCACCACCACCGCCATCACCACCGCCATCACCACCGCCATCACCACCACCACCACCACTACCGCCATCACCATCACCACCACCACCACCATCACCACCACCACCACCACCACCACCACCACCACCACCATCACCACCACCACCACCACCATCACTACCACCATCACCACCACTACTACCATCATCACCACCATCACCACCACCATCACTACCACCATCACCACCACTACCATCACCACCATCACCACCACTACCATCACCACCATCACCACCACTACCACCACCACCACCACCACCACCACCACCATCACCACCACCACCACCATCACCACCACCACCACCACCATCCCTCCCACAACCATCACCACCACCATCACCACCACCATCACCACCACCACCACCATCATCACCACCACCACTACCACCACCATCACCACCACCACTACCATCACCACCATCACCACCACCACCACCACCATCACCACCACCACTACCATCACCACCATCACCACCATCACCACCACCACCATTACCACCACCACCTCCACCATCACCACCACCATCACCACTACCACCACCATCACCACCATCACCACTACCACCACCATCACCACCACCACCACCACCATCACCACCACCACCTCCACCACCACCTCCACCACCATCACCACCACCATCACCACCACCACCACCACCATCACCACCACCATCACCACCATCACCACCACCACCACCATCACCACCACCATCACCTCCACCATCACCACCATCACCACCACCATCACCACCACCATCACCACCATCACCACCACCATCACCACCACCACCACCACCACCACCACCATCACTACCACCATCACCACCATCACCACCATCACCACCACCAACACCACCACCATCACCACCATCAACACCACCACCATCACCACCATCACCACCATCACCACCACCACTACCATCACCACCACTACCACCACCACCACCACCACCACCACCATGCAAGACTCTCATAACTTTAACAAGAATTACAATAATCTTCCTTGAGCCATGGTGATTCAAAATCATTAACTGAGAAAATTCCCACCTATAAAGACTTTGAAGTAGGAAAAGTTTAATATTATATTTTTCTGGTCATTTTTAGTATTAAACCTCTTGCTTAACTATCAGGTAGGCTACTAGAACAGCTAATATTTTTTACCATGGTGTGAAGTGCTATTACCTAATTCTCTCCTCCCCCCAAAAAGAAAAATTGACACAGAAAATTATATCGCTAACCTTTCTCACTAAAGTTGGATTTTGGAAGGCGGTTTTGCGTGTGACCTAGTGTTGTGTATTATACACTTTATTTTTAAGGCTTCTGTCTGTCTGTCAGTCTGTCTCTGTCTGTTTCTGCCACTGTCTCTGTCTCTGTCTTTCTCTCTCTCTCTCCTCTCTCTCTGTCTCTGTCTTTCTCTCTCTCCTCTCTCTCTCTCTCTCTCTCTCTCTCTCTCTCTCTCTCTCTCTCTCTCTCTCTCTCTCTCTCTCTCTCTCGCTCGCTCGCTCGCTCGTTCCCTCTTTCTTTCCAACTGCTTTACCATGTAAATTAAGATTTTATTAATTATATTTTGATTATAACATATATAAAGGTATTTGCATGTTGCATTGTAACGTTTTCCCCCGATAATGTTAAGGAAACAAAGTGAGTGCAAACAGGTTGTTGACTGGGGAGAAATGTCTCGAAATTGTAAATATATGTGTTGCGACAAACATATTTGTTAGTGAACCTGAAAGATAAGCGGGGAAATTGGTTGGTTAATTGTTTAATAGGGTTTAACGCCTGTCGACTATATTACTACAAACGTAACCTTAAGATCACCAGACAAGAAAGTATTAACTCCTAAAATAGGGATTCAGTAAATCCTACAATATTATTCACTTACCGTAAGGAACTACTACTCTCAGTGTACATATCCGGTGGAAAGTTAGAAATGTTTCCAGAGCCATTAGACATAGATTTATATATTAATATTATAGAGTCGGACAGGTTAGGGTAATGTCTGGGTTCTATATTGAGAAGATACAGTTTTGTTATCATAAAAGCGGGGAAATTGGGCGTAATACTGTGAAAGCAAGAATTATGCAACTGTGCTCACCGTAAACATTTACCAAAATTTTGGATGTAATTATCAGTTTCGATGTTTCATAATAAATAAAGTTTTACATAAAAAACTAAAATTTAAAAAAAATATATATATATATATAAAAGCAATCGCTAATTTTAAATCAGCATGATTGCCTTCAAGTTTTCCACGCTCATAACTTGATAATGCATCCTCTGAGCGGCTTCAAGCTTAATGTTTTTGTGCATTTTACGACATTGGTCTCTTTGAAATGTTTGGATTAGATTTAGACAGTTAATGTCCTAATTCCAATATTTATTGGCGAAGTTTGAGTATTGGCTTTTGTATGACTAATGGAAGTTGCTTCTGATATCCTTAAAATCTTCAATAATATTTAACTGCATTATCAACATATGCCACATTCTGCACTATTCCTTTCGCGTACACTGAGGCTCAAAGTACTGGCATTATGGAATACATTGATACCTTCCTAAAGCACCGGTTGCGTTTTTATCTAATATTTTAACATATAACCGCTGCTCTAGGCAACTTCAAAAAACTCAGTAGTGGAAACTGCAAAAGCCTTTTGTAACTTAGGAAAATCCTCTGATTTACCCAGTGATAAAATTAATATAAGTAAGGAGGATTGTTTATAGTTATATAATTAAACAAAATATTCCTAATTGACCTCAAAGATTTATGAAAAACATTAGTAATAAAAATTTGCATATTAATAAACCAGTTAAATGCAACATTAATTTTGAAAGAAACTGATTACCAAGGTAAAATGAATAATCTTTTAAACGATACAGATACATATTCTAAACTTAAAAAGAATGCCTTAAATTCTCTTAACAGTAATTTTAATAAAACAATAAAACGACTACTGAAAGGCAAAGATTAATTAATTAAAAAAATCATGGCCACCAATCCATCTTGAGAGTATATTTATGGGTTAATAAAAATACACAAACCAAGTAATTCATCCAGGCCTTTTATATGCTCCATAGGTGCAGTTTCCTATAAATTATCTAAATGGCTGATATTGAGCCCAGTTGTTGGAGAAAATTCTGATTTTAATGTAAAAACAATATAGATTTAGTGGATAAATTAAGCACCATGACTGATTTAAATGACTACAATACAGTTAATTTTTATGTTACTTGTTCACAGAAGTTCCAGTTGATGATTTATTAGGTTTCCTATCTGAAGAACTTGTTAATTACGATTTAGCGTTGCTAGTATTTACTATTATTAAGCTTATTAAACTTCGTATTGGTGATGCAACATTTGTATTTAACGGCGAGTTCTACAATCAGAAGATTGGTATGACAATGGGAAACCCTCTCTCCCTAGTAATTTGTATGTGAAATATTTTAAAATAAGATTGTTTAACAAAATCCTTCCCAATGGAGCTAAGTGGTACGGATATGTTAATGATGTTTTATGTCGAATCGAATCGAAGAAGACGACGAGAGCTGTCGTGAGATGGGAAGGAAGAAGGATAAGGAAGGATGGAAATAACTGGAAAAGGATGGGAAGGAGGGGAAGAGGAGAAATCAAGGCAAATGGCCCAACCACTTTGGGACATGTGGTACCGAAGTACTAGAGGCGTAGATAGAGAGGCTTGAATGATGTTACTTGGCTCTCTAGGAGAGGATGGCGAAGGCAGCGGCAGGAGCTGAGAGTGTCAGTAAGCAGCAAGCAGGATGAGTTAGTTATTCTCTTGATCCGGTTGTCAATGCTTTGAATTTTGTTCTAGAGAGTTGTGTCACACATATGGGAGAGCTGTAGAAGAGTTCGTTGGTTTGGAGTTGGTGGATTATCTGGTTGACGGTAGGGAATGGCAGTGTTGTCTTGGAGATGTTGGATGAGTTCTAGGCGAGTCACTGGGCTGAGGTATTGCGTCGTGGTGAAGAACATGAGTCCTTTGTGTTTAACCCATAGTGTTCCAGGTAGTGGACGTGAGCGAGGTGGAGAAGGCGATGGTGGAGTTGAGGAAAGTGGTGTTGATTCGTTGTCATCTTCAATAGACGAATAGAAAGATGCTTCTGGTGGCAAGGCTTCTGATTGGTTGGATTCAGTGAGGTGTGGTGGCGGTGGAGGCTTCTCATTGGACGCTGTTGGAGTGACGTCGCTAGTTGGTGGCGGTGATGAAGCTTCTGCAGCAGAAGTGGTGATTAAGACCTTGGTGAATTTGAGAATTTCTTCAGAAGGTGGAGATGCTGGAAATGTAAATGATGGCATGTTATTTAACGCAAATAACTCGTTGATGGTAGAGTTAAAGGATCCAGGTACAGCCATGTTCTGCATGTGAGCGTATAGTAGACAATAGTGGATCTTCGTTACGTCACATGTTGGAGGAGTGATGGTGGTGGTGGTGGAGGCGGGCTGAGTAGATGCTTGAAGTAATTTTGTAGTGTCTGCTTACAACTTTGCAATTGCGGCATACGTTGGTGTCTTATGCCGAAGAATATCGATATAAACCATTTCCTTGTTAAATTAAATTGCCTAGCTCATTCCATAAATTTTACTGTTGAGTTTGAACCAAATAACTCCATCATCACCTCCTCTCACTACCTCCATCATCACCTCGTCTCACTACCTCCATCATTACTTTGTCTCACTACTTCAATCATCACTTTGTCTCACTACCTCTATTATCACCTCGTCTCACTACTTCCATCATCATCATTTCGTCTCTCTACCATCGAAACTGCCCTTCTTTCACCACCACCATCACCCCCACAACCAAATGGTTTACAAATTTTGATCAGTTACACAACCCAGGGCCGCACGGGTTTAGAACAGGTCGTTCCTGTCTGTTCCAACTACTGGACCACAACGACAAGGTCCTGGATGCTCTAGAAGACAAAAAGAATGCAGATGTAATATACACAGACTTTGCAAAAAGCCTTTGACAAGTGTGACCATGGTGTAATAACGCACAAAATGCGTGATAAACGAATAACAAGAAAAGTTGATAGATGGATCTATGATTTCCTAAAAAATAGAACACAAAGAGAAGTAGTCAACAGAGTAAAGTCTGAGGCGGCTACGGTGAAAAGCTCTGTTCCGCAAGGCACAGTACACGCCCCCATCTTGTTCCTCATCCTCATATCGGACATAGACAGGGATATAAGCCACAGCGCCGTGACTTCCTTTTCAGATGACACCCGAATTTGCAAGACAGTGTCTTCCATTGCAGACACTGCAAGACTCCAGGTGGACATCAACCAAATCTTTAAACGGCCTGCAGAAAACAATATGAAGCTCAATGATGAGAAATTTCACTTACTCAGATATGGAAAACGTGAGGAAATTAAACATCATCGGCGTATAAATCAAATTCCAGCCACAAAATAGAGCGAAAAACTAAAGACCTGGGATTGATCATGTCAGAGGATCTCACTTTCAAGGACCATAACATAGTATCAATCGCATCTGCTATGCAATTGATACAATGTATATTCTCGAACCAAGGTAAAACACATAGCTCTGCTGTGTGCTTGGTTCTTGTAGGATTGGGTGATCCTGTGGGTTAAGGTGTCATGTGGTTCTCGCCGTCAATGGCGGGCCAGTACAACATGGGCTCGAATCCTTGGCTAGCGCAGTGTTGTTACTGATTAATACCACTCATTCGTGGTTACAAATATATATATATATATATATATATATATATATATATATATATATATATATATATATATATATATATATATATATATATATTATATATAAAGATCACAGTAAACAGGTGATATCACAATATGCAGAAAACCTCTGTGAAAACACAGTGAGATTACAAGTGCTTTCACGATTTCTCACACTATCAGGAAACTGTAAAAAACAAAGCTGAAGGGTTGTAAGGCCGAGATGACACCTCATGGTTAACGTCCGACACCTCATGGTTAACGTCCGACACCTCATGGTTAACGTCCGACACCTCATCCATCCCTTTATGATGATTAAAAAAACTTGATTATTTATAAAGTAACTAATGATCTAAAATACCAAAAATACTTAATTAATAATTCCTTGATTGATAAATCCTGAAATACTTTTTATAGTTCAAAATAGGACAATCATTCATATTCTTCCTTACCATTAAAACATTCTTTATGTACCTTCTCTACTTGAGAATTTTAAAATCAGAGCTGTAATTAAAAATCGTAAGACGGTAAGGAAAAACATCTGATTAAAAATTCCGCCAGAAATGCTAATGGCTGTGTTTACAAGGATCGCTATAAAAATTCAATAAAGATTATTTTGGTCAAACTGGGAAAAGCCTTGAACAAAAATTACAATATATATATATATATATATATAGCATTAGAACTAGACAAGAGCTTAATGCGAGAAATTTTAGCCATCCTTTGATTTTCAAACAGTCGAAAAGGTTGTATCAAGCAGGTCTATGGTTGAGAAATGTAATTAAATCAATCTTCATGAGAAATAGTTTTGATTTCAATATGAATATTGGTTTAGAATTATGCAAATTAGATTCATTTATAATTGATAAGATTTGGGAAGAATTTATGCTATGTTTAACAAATCCTTGACCATTTCACCGGCATCTTCATAAAGAGATGAGGGAGGTGTCGGATGTTAACCATATTGTGTCATCTCGGCCTTACAGTCTTCAGCTGTTCTATTATTTTCTTACAGTTCCTGGATAATGTGAGAAATCACGAAAGTTCTTGAAATTTCACTATTTTTTTCACAGTAATTGTTTTGCGCATAAATATATTCTAACCCGCACACTCTGCATCAAAGTACGCAGTACACTATCTACATAGTCAGATCCCAGATAAGTATGGTACCTAGCCGAAGCTACGTGATTACTCCTATACCAATGGGCATCATTTTTCTGGTAGGTTATTTCAGCAAATCCTGTAAACATGGGATGGACCGTCTAGCATTGGCTAGAAACCCATAGACACGCAGAGTGTGCAGATTCGAATTCTTCTGTTGCCTGAGAAATGATGTTTGTAAATAATTTGGCACGTTGGCGAATTGTTAAGCCTTCCCATATCTCTTTTGAAGTTCACTGCATGTGGCAGTTTGGAGACTGGAAAGTAGAACGCGTAGGATTACCAAATGTACTAATTAGACGGCAGAAGAGGCGTTGTTGAGAGGGGTTAGACGTGTATAGATAATGGACCAAAGTAGCATTACTAAGACAATATAAGAGTATAAATTTGGAGGGGACGGAAGGATGGGCAGTGGTCGTCTCTAGAATGGTTGGTGTGAGGAAGTATATTCAGTTTTGAGTGATGGTAGCTTGGACATCCATCAGGTCTGTGTGAGCATGTTAAATAGGAGTGAGTGAAGGCAAGTAATTCTGTGATTTAACGTGGAGTTGGAGTGTGAGCAAAGTAACATTTATGAAAGGATTCAGGGGAATCAGGTTAGCTGGACTTGGGTACGGGTTTGTACATTTACCGGAGATATTTTTTCATTGATACCCGAGTGCCTAATAATTACATACAATGTTTCAGTCATATAAATTTAAATAATTAGTTTTTCCTTAGGACCCTTGTACACTCATGAGCCAAATAACATTCTCAATAAATATATTTTTTTCCCCGATGAGTAGGTACAGGAATTTATAATAAACAGTAATTGCTATTTTTCAAAATGGGATCTGTAGCTTACGAGGGCCAGTCTAGTGATAGTAATGTCCAGATCTCTTTAAGAAAGTCCACAGTTGTTATGCTGTTTTCACCTCTGCAGCCACTACAGAACCAGGGGTCCAGACCACTACAGAACCAGGGGCCCAGACCACTACAGAACCAGGGGCCAGACCACTACAGAACCAGGGATCCAGACCACTACAGAACCAGGGGCCCAGACCACTACAGAACCAGGGGTCCAGACCACTACAGAACCAGGGGTCCAGACCACTACAGAACCAGGGGTCCAGACCACTACAGAACCAGGGATCCAGACCACTACAGAACCAGGGGCCCAGACCACTACAGAACCAGGGGTCCAGACCACTACAGAACCAGGGGTCCAGACCACTACAGAACCAGGGGTCCAGACCACTACAGAACCAGGGATCCAGACCACTACTGAACCAGGGGCCCAGACCACTACAGAACCAGGGATCCAGACCACTACAGAACCAGGGGCCCAGACCACTACAGAACCAGGGGTCCAGACCACTACAGAACCAGGGGCCCAGACCACTACAGAACCAGGGGTCCAGACCACTACAGAACCAGGAGTCCAGACCACTACAGAACCAGGGGTCCAGACCACTACAGAACCAGGGGTCCAGACCACTACAGAACCAGGGGTCCAGACCACTACAGAACCAGGGGTCCAGACCACTACAGAACCAGGGGTCCAGACCACTACTGAACCAGGGGCCCAGACCACTACTGAATCAGGGGTCCAGACCACTACAGAACCAGGGGTCCAGACCACTACAGAACCAGGGGTCCAGACCACTACTGAATCAGGGGTCCAGACCACTACAGAACCAGGGGTCCAGACCACTACAGAACCAGGGGTCCAGACCACTACAGAACCAGGGGTCCAGACCACTACAGAACCAGGGGTCCAGACCACTACAGAACCAGGGGTCCAGACCACTACAGAACCAGGAGCCCAGACCACTACAGAACCAGGAGCCCAGACCACTACAGAACCAGGAGCCCAGACCACTACAGAACCAGGAGCCCAGACCACTGAAGCACAATGTCTAGAGTATATAGTTTCGTAAAACCCGCTGTGGCTTTTGTGACGACATTATAAATGTCTTCTGTTCTGATAATATTATTGACGTCGTGGTTGTTATAGGATTATAGATACATTCAACTAATGATATTAAATATTTATAAAAATTTAGGATAGAAGATATTCAGTTAATGTTATGAATATTTGCACCACTATAGAGTTGGTATGTGATTCTGAAGTGACACAGAGAAGAAAATTTGTACTGACCTTCATACCTGGGACAAAATCTCATGCACAGCTCTCAGAAGTAACTTATTCTCGACATAATCACCGCTTCATTCACAAACACTATTAAAAAGACTCGTGAAATCGTAATACCACAACTGAAAACATATCAGGGAACAGGTGGGGGTTGAACCCATGGCCTGTGGGTCCTAGGACTCAGTTCCCATGGCTTCAAATTAAAAACGGCAGGAACTTTCAGGACAAGATTCCTGACGAACCACAGTTCCTGTTTCTTAATCAAACATATTGTCCCTTGTCATGTCACAGAGATTGTGGGAAGGATAATGAAGTGTACAAGACCCGACAACTGTGCTTATACAAAAGGAAGTACTCTTCAACGTCATTGTCCTGACAGTTCAAAATTTCTACATTCAAGACATGCACCTTAACAGCTTAATGTTAATAATTCTAAACAGGAGGCAGTTTCAGAGGATGTGACTGAGGGTAAACCTGGTCATGTATTAGTCTCCGCTTCAGAAGTTTTGACGTTGTTATCTGTGATGTCAGGGTGAATATTAACCATAGTATTCTCTATACTGTATCCATCTTTTAGCAATGGATGTTAGAGGCGACTATTTCACTGGCCGCTACTAGACGGCTCATCATATTCTCTCCAACTCATTCCTTAATATTGGCCAGCTAGGTTCAATAGTCCCAACTGATTACGGAGTCTTACCTGGCCTGAACCACATATAAGCCAGTCTCTGCAAAGCTTTGGCCCGGGGTATTGGGTGAAATGTTATGGGATCCTGGGCGATAGCACCCAAGTTGACTTCCTCTGGAGGCCTGAGCTCCGAAAACGCACCGATCGTTGATGGTAGCACAGATACAGGTAGATTTTTCATTATTGTCCCTTGCTGCGTTACCCAACTCGCCACTCACCGCTTTACCTGCCCAGTATCGTAGTAACCTGTCTTACGATTAAACTGATATGTAGTGCTCGTGATGTTAGGGTCACTTACCACCTTCACTTCCAGTATGAACATTTTCTTCGTTACCGGTTAATATAAAATTAAACCCGTCCTTAGTCACGTTTAGAGAATAAGTCCTAGAGCTCCAGCCTGACCACAGTCCACTCAGCTGGTATTATGGACCACTATATTTCCACGTGACAACCTCGTTTCGGTGGGTATGAGTTTGTGTTTTTTTCTTAAAAGCGTCAATCTTGTGGCTTAGCGCTTCTTTTTGATTATAATAATAATAATCCTTTCGTCAATGTTGTACACCGTTCATCCCTTAAGGGACATGTTCAGGTGTTCACATGCTTTTGTCATCTTCGCCTCTTACAGTCCTCACACTGCCTATTCATTCGGTTTCCCACGTGTTCTATATTAATTTGATAAAGCTTGGTCTTCAAACATAATTGTCTTGTTAAATTTTCTAAACTATTTTTTTTTGTCATCGCTTTTTAATTGCTAATAAACTGGAAAAAATTGCGCAAATGGAGCCTAAATTTACTGTTATTTTTCTTCTTAGTTGCATCAGCTGAGAAAGAGTAAAGCCGTTCCATAGATGCATTTTCAAGATATTGTTCGGGAAAATATCACGCAACCTTTAAGTATAATGTGTAAATTGGTACCTACACAAATCAATAATATTCTGAACCTTAGAAATAGGAAACACAGGTGTTGAAGGTTTAACGTTACTGAATGGATACTTCTGGTTTAATTTACATGCAAAAAGTGGAAATTAGCAACAATGCCTGCTAATTACAGTTCGAACCTTCATCTGTGAAAGATGAATAAATGGTGAATGTTAGAAGCTGTTCAGAAGATTTGCTCTCAAAATATGTGACTGGTTTGAAGAAGACTCTTCCAATAACCATTACAGTGATCCTTTTTCTGGGATACTTACCAAGGAGCTGAGGATATTCTGCCAAGAAAAAACTTGAAACAATTGATTTAACTTCCATTAAGTCATATTTAGACAAAAATATAGAAAAGCACTGGTTTGGCAATTACACTGCACTTGCTTCTAACTTAACTGCCAAACGCTTCACTGAAGCTGTTACCTGGTGTAGCTTTAAAACATAATGTTGACAAATATGAGAGGATAGTTATGTATGAGCAGGACCTAGCAAATATTGACCAATAGGCTTGCATCAGTGCTACTCTGTTTTTATGATGGTATGTTTATGACAGGACACAGATCGTGAATGTTGAACCACAGGTGTATAACACAGACACGCATATGGTTGCTTAAAGACCGATACTCAGCGCTGGTACTCCAACACCTTAATCACTAAACAGTTTATCATCTGACAAACAAATAACCTCACCCTAGTGTGCTACTGGTGACTGAACAAGTATTCACCCTCGTAGGAATCTCGACACAACTGAGTTTCCGGAGTGTCTGCACCACTTCCTGGGTCGAGTGTAATGACTAACTTTGAAACGCAGCCCCGGAAATTGCTCACTTCCTCTTGCTCAGTATTATTGTCTGGTAGTTTACTCCTGTGCTCACAATTATATTATTTCTCAATATACTTATTGATATTTTGTTTGATTACTTGGGTCAAAAGACTACGCGAAAGTCATTAAGGTTAGATATAACCTGTTCACTACTTGTCACGAATATTTTAATCCCTGATACAGGGATTAAACTCACAGGGTAATAGTGTATATATAATCAGAGATGCACACTTCTGAGTGCATATATACCAGTGTACATATACCACTGTACATGTACCAGTGCACATGAACCAGAAATACGACCCATTGATCCAGCCAACAGCACACTCGTTGGTGCTCCACTAAAATTTTCTCTTATACGTTTAAAGATAATTTTTTTTCATTTACGTTAATGTAAACAGTAATAATTTTGTACCAAAAGAACCTTAGAAAACTTACCTAACCTTATTATAACAAGGGCAATTTAATTTAGCCGAATCCAGCAAAATATGTTTTAGATAAGTTCACAATAATTTAATAATAAACAAACACAATGAAATATATTTCTCCGTTAGGTTCAGAATGATTTCTGCGAAAATATTGCATACACATATTTTCTCTTGTATTATTCGGCAAGAAGAACGTTGCTATTTAAGCCAAAATAGAAAGTTTTACCTATTCGGCACGACACACACACACAAACACACATACCTGAGAATAGCGTTCCGGTACCTCAGTAAGGAATCGTTCAAGACTTTATACGGTGTGTAAGTCAGGCCCATACTGGAGTACGCAGCACCAGTTTGGAACCAACACCTGATCAAACACGTCAAGAAATTAGAGAAACTGCAAAGGTTTGCAACAAGGCTGCTTCCAGAGCTAAGGGGAATGTTCTATGAATAAAGGTTAAGGGAAATCGGACTGACGACACTGGAGGACAGAAGGGTCAGGGGAGACATGATAACGACATATAAAATACTGCGTGGAATAAACAAGGTGGACAGAGACAGGATGTTCCAGAGATGGGACACAGAAACAAGGGGTCACAGTTGAAAGTTGAAGACTCAGATGAGTCAAAGGGATGTTAGGAAGTATTTCTTCAGCCACAGAGTTGTTAGGAAGTGGAATAGTCTGGCAAGCGATGTAGTGGAGACAGGAACTATACATAGTTTTAAGACGAGGTATGATAAAGCTCATGGAGCAGGGAGAGAGAGGACCCAGTAGCGGCCAGTGAAGAGGCGGGGCCAGGACCTGAGTCTCGACCCCTGCAACCACAATTAGGTGAGTACACACACACACACACACACACACACACACACACACACACACACACACACATATATATTTATATATATATATATATATATATATATATATATATATATATATATATATATATATATATATATATATATATATCTATAACACGCTGGTCGTCTCCAACAGAGGCAGGGTGACCCAAAAAGAAAATACCCACTCATACATAATCACTGTCTTTGCAGAGGCTTTCAGATAGGACAGTTCAGAAGTCCCTCTAAACTGCCAATATCCCTGACCTCCTTCTTTAAAGTGCAGACATTATGCTTCTAATTTCCAGAACTCAAGTCTGGCTAACCGGTTTCCTTGAATCCCTTCACAAAATATTACGCTGATCACACTCGAATAGCTTGTCAGGTCCAAAAAAAAAAAAAACATTCGTATCCATTCACTTCTGTCTAACATGCTCACATATGCTTGCTTGAAGTTCAAGCCCCTCGCCCACAAAACCTCCTCTTCGCCCCTCCCTCCAACCTTTTCGAGGACGACCCCTACCCCGCCTTCCTTCCCCTACAGATTTATACACACTTCAAGTCATTCTACTTTGATCCATTCTCTCTAACTGAGCAAACCACCTCAACAAACCCTCTTCAGCCCTCTGACTAATATTTTTATTAACTCCACACCTCCTCCTAATTTCCACACTCCGAATTCTCTGCATAATATTTACACCACACATTGCCCTTAGACAGGACATCTCCACTGCCTCCAACCGTCTCCTCGCTGCAGCATTTACAACCCAAGCTTCACACCCATATAAGAGTGTTGGTACCACTACACTTTCGTACATTCCTTCTTTGCCTCCATGGATAATGTTTTTTGTCTCCACATATACCTCAATGCACCACTCACCTTTTTTCCTTCATCAATTCTATGGTTAACCTCATCCTTCATAAACCCATCCGCTGACAAAACAACTCCCAAATATCTGAAAACATTCACTTCTTCCATGCTCCCTCTCTCCAATGTGATATCCAGTTTTTCTTTATCTAAATCACTTGATACCCTCATCACCTTAGTCTTATCTATGTTCACTTTCAACTTTCTACCTTTACACATCCTCCCAAACTCGTCCACTTACATTTGCAACTTTTCTTTAGAATCTCCCATAAGCACTGTATCATCAGCAAAAAGTAACTGTGTCAACTGCCATTTTGTATTTGATTCCCCATAATTTAATCCCACCCATCTCCCCAACTCCATATCATTTACTTCTTTTACAACCCCATCTATAAATATTTTAAACAACCATGGTGAAATTACACATCCTTGTCTAAGACCTATTAACGGGATGTAATCTCCCTCTTTTCTGCACACCCTAACCTGAGCCTCACTATCCTCATAAAAACTCTTTACAGCATTTAGCAACTTACTACTTATTCCATATACTTGTAACATCTGCCACATTGCTCCCCTATCCACTCTATCATATGCTTGTTCAAAATCCATATGCAATGAAAGCTTCCCTGCCTTTATATGAATACTGTTCACATACATGATTCATGATCTACATACATGATCTACACATCCCCTACCCACTCTAAAGCCTCCTTGCTCATCTGCAATCCTACTTTCTGTCTTATCTCTAATTCTTTCAATAATAACCCTCTTGTACACTTTTCCTGGTATACTCAGTAAACTTATTCCACTATAATTTTCACAATCTCTTTTGTCCCCCTTCCCTTTATATAAAGAAATTATATATGCTCTCTGCCAATCCCTAGGTTCCTTCCCCTCTGTAACTCATTTATTAAACAAAAATACCAACCACTCCAACACTATATCCCCCCTGCTTTTAATATTTCTGTCATAATCCCGTCAGTTCCAGCTGCTTTACCCCTTACATTCTACATAGTGCCTCACGCACCTCCCCCACACTCACATACTGCTCTTCTTCACTCCTAAAAGATGGTATACCTCCCTGGCCAGTGCATGAAATTACCACCTCCCTTTCTTCATCGACATTTAAAAGTTCCTCAAAATATTCCCGCCGTCTATCCAATACCTCCATCTCCCCATCTACTAACTCCTCTACTCTGTTTTTAACTGACGAATCCATTCGTTCCCTAGGCTTTCTTAACTTGTTTAACACACTCCAAAATTTTATCTTATTTTCATCAAAATTTCTTGACAGTGCCTCTCCCACTCTATCATCTGCTCTCCTTTTGCACTCTCTCTTCACCCTTCTTTTACTCTCCATATACTCTACTCTTCTTATAACACTTCTGCTTTGTAAAAACCTCTCATAAGCTACCATTTTCTCATTTACCACACCCTTTTCTTCATAATTCCACCAATCACTCCTCTTTCCTCCTGCACCCACCCTCCTATAACCACATATTATAATACTGCATTTTTAAAACTATTCCAACCCTCTTCAACCTGCTAGCGCAGTGTTGTTATTGATCAATACCACTCGTTCCTGGTTACAATAATATATATATATATATATATATATATATATATATATATATATATATATATATATATATATATATATATATATATATATATGTCGTGCCGAATAGGCAGAACTTGCGATCTTGGCTTAAATAGCAACGCTCATCTTGCCATATAGGACAAGTGAAAATTTGTGTATGCAATAATTTCGCCAAAATCATTCTGAACCTAACGAAAAAAATATATTTCACTGTGTTTGTTTAGTATTAAATTATTGTAAACAAATCTAAAATATATTTAGTTAGGTTAGGCTAAAATAAATTGTTCTTGTTATAATAAGGTTAGGTAAGTTTTCTAAGATTCTTTTGGTGTAAAATTAGAATTTTTTACATTATCATTAATGAAAAAAAATATATCTTTAAACATATAAGAGAAAATTTTAGAAAGGACTTAATTTTAAATGAGTTCTTGCTAACTGACCAGTTTTACATATTCGGCACGACACACACACACACACACACACACACATATATATATATATATATATATATATATATATATATATATATATATATATATATATATATATATATGTATATGTAGGTTGGTAGACAGCAACCACCCAGGGAAGTACTACCGTCCTGCCAGATGACTGTGAAACAGAAACCTGTAACTGTTTTGCATGATGGTAGGATTGCTGGTTTCTTTCTCTGTCTCATAAACACGTTAGATAACAGGGATATCTAGCTACTCCTACTTACACTTTGGTCACACTTCACAGACACGTACATGCATATATATATATATATATATACATACATCTAGGTTTTTCTCCTTTTTCTAAATAGTTCTTGTTCTTCTTTATTTCTTCTATTGTCCATGGGGAAGTGGAAAAGAATTTTTCCTCCGTAAGCCATGTGTGTCGTATGAGGCGACTAAAATGCCGGGAGCAATGGGCTAGTAACCCCTTCTCCTGTAAACACTTACTAAAAAAGAGAAGAAGAAAAACTTTATAAAACTGGGATGCTTGAATGTGCGTGGATGTAGTGCGGATGACAAGAAACAGATGATTGCTGTTGTTATGAATGAAAAGAAGTTGGATGTCCTGGCCCTAAGCGAAACAAAGCTGAAGGGGGTAGGGGAGTTTCGGTGGGGAGAAATAAATGGGATTAAATCTGGAGTATCTGAGAGAGTTAGAGCAAAGGAAGGGGTAGCAGTAATGTTGAAGGATCAGTTATGGAAGGAGAAAAGAGAATATGAATGTGTAAATTCAAGAATTATGTGGATTACAGTAAAGGTTGGATGCAAAGAGTGGGTCATAATAAGCGTGTATGCACCTGGATAAGAGAGGAATGCAGAGAGAGAGAGAGAGATCTGGGGAGATGTTAAGTGAATGTATAGGAGCCTTTGAACCAAGTGAGAGAGTAAATGTGGTAGGGGACCTGAATGCTAAAGTAGGAGAAACTTTTAGAGAGGGTGTGGTAGGTAAGTTTGGGGTGCCAGGTGTAAATGATAATGGGAGCCCTTTGATTGAACTTTGTATAGAAAGGGGTTTAGTTATAGGTAATACATATTTTAAGAAAAAGAGGATAAATAAGTATACAAGATATGATGTAGGTCGAAATGACAGTAGTTTGTTGTATTATGTATTGGTAGATAAAAGACTGTTGAGTAGACTTCAGGATGTACATGTTTAAAGAGGGGCCACAGATATGTCAGATCACTTTCTAGTTGTGGCTACACTGAGAGTAAAAGGTAGATGGGATACAAGGAGAATAGAAGCATCAGGGAAGAGATAGGTGAAGGCTTATAAACTAAAAGAGGAGGCAGTTAGGGTGAGATATAAACAGCTGTTGGAGGATAGATGGGCTAATGAGAACATAGGCAATGGAGTAGGTTTAAAAATGTAGTGTTAGAGTGTTCAGCAGGAGTTTGTGGTTACAGGAAAGTGGGTGCGGGAGGGAAGAGGAGCGATTGATGGAATGATGATGTAAAGAGAGTAGTAAGGGAGAAAAAGTTAGCATATGAGAAGTTTTTACAAAGTAGAAGTGATGCAAGGAGGGAAGAGTATATGGAGAAAAAGAGAGAGGTTAAGAGAGTGGTGAAGCAATGTAAAAAGAGAGCAAATGAGAGAGTGGGTTAGATGTTATGAACAAATTTTGTTGAAAATAAGAAAAAGTTTTGGAGTGAGATTAACAAGTTAAGGAAGCCTAGAGAACAAATGGATTTGTCAGTTAAAAATAGGAGAGGAGAGTTATTAAATGGAGAGTTAGAGGTATTGGGAAGATGGAGAGAATATTTTGAGGAATTGTTAAATGTTGATGAAGATAGGGAAGCTGTGATTTCGTGTATAGGGCAAGGAGGAATAACATCTTGTGAGTGAGGAACAACCAGTTGTGAGTGTGGGGGAAGTTCATGAGGCAGTAGGTAAAATGAAAGGGGGTAAGGCAGCCGGGATTGATGGGATAAAGATAGAAATGTTAAAAGCAGGTGGGGATATAGTTTTGGAGTGGTTGGTGCAATTATTTAATAAATGTATGAAAGAGGGTAAGGTACCTAGGGATTGGCAGAGAGCATGCGTAGTTCCTTTGTATAAAGGCAAAGGGGACAAAAAAGGGTGCAGAAATTATAGGGGGATAAGTCTGTTGAGTATTCCTGGTAAAGTGTATGGTAGAGTTATTATTGAAAGAATTAAGAGTAAGACAGAGAATAGGATAGCAGATGAACAAGGAGGCTTTAGGAAAGGTAGGGGGTGTGTGGACCAGGTGTTTACAGTGAAACATGTAAGTGAACAGTATTTAGATAAGGCTAAAGAGGTCTTTGTGGCATTTATGGATTTGGAAAAGGCGTATGACAGGGTGGATAGGGGGGCAATGTGGCAGATGTTGCAAGTGTATGGTGTAGGAGGTAGGTTACTGAAAGCAGTGAAGAGTTTTTACGAGGATAGTTAGGCTCAAGTTAGAGTATGTAGGAAAGAGGGAAATTATTTCCCAGTAAAAGTAGGCCTTAGACAAGGATGTGTGATGTCACCGTGGTTGTTTAATATATTTATAGATGGGGTAGTAAGAGAAGTTGTAAGAGAAGTAAATTGTAAATGTTAATGTTAACCCAACTAAATATATTTTATATGAGTTTACAATAATTTAATAATAAAGAAACAAAACGAAATATATATTTTTCGTTAGATTCAGAATGATTTTGGCGAAATTATTGCATACACAAATTTTCGCTTGTCCTATATGGCAAGAAGAGCGTTGGTATTTAAGCCAAGATCGCAAGTTCTGCCTCCAAAGAGTCCAAAACAAAGCCCTCCGCTTCATCACTGGCACCAGACTCAGAGACAGAATCAGGACCGAGGACCTATACATACAACAGAGAATCCCCGCAATCAATGTCCGGTTAGACAAACTCACGAAGAGACAACTATATGACATGCAGGAACTCTCTGTGCCTGACAGAGAGAATCCCTCCCCAACAAGTGAACACGACCGACTATACCATTACCACCCCTCCTCACAGATCCCAAAGAATGACCCTCCAACAAAGGGTTCGACACTTCATCCACCAAAAATCTTCAGTGACCTCCCCGCAGAAGAAGAATGGATACCACCGGAACCAATCTATGTCCAGTAACACAGACTAACGCTCCCCATCTCCGGTTGACCCACTTCTATCAACCAACACCTCACAACTAACCTTGTTGCACCTACAACTACCCTCCAGCAGGACACCATCTCAGTTACTGCTTAGCCAGCCAACCCCAGGTGAGCAACCAACCTGCATCAAATGACCTGCAACTTCCGCCTGCAACTGCGACCTTCTGACCAACCTCTTGCGAAAAAAAAGCAATTGCACGCAGTATGCATCCTTCCAATTCAATGACGCACTGGTATAACAACAATATAGCAGTGTGAAATTGATGGGCAGGGGGTATATCCCACCCATAAAACCAACCTCTTCATAAATTACTCAATATGCATTCACGCGTATTCAAAATACACCAAAGTGGATAGGCCACTACCCTTTTATAACCCCACCTACCCCTCCTCCCTACCCAAACTTTCCTACATTCCATCCTCACCCATCCTTCTTTCTCCCTCACATCTTACCAAAGCTCTGGTCAGAACCTCGCCTATTCGGCACGACATATATATGTCGTGCCGAATAGGCAGAACTTGCCATCTTGGCTTAAATAGCAATGCTCATCTTGCCATATAGGACAAGTGAAAATTTGTGCATGCAATAATTTCTCCAAAATCATTCTGAACCTAACGAAAAAAATATATTTCACTGTGTTTGTTTAGTATTAAATTACTGTAAACAAATCTATAACATATATAGTTGGGTTAGGCTAAAATAAATTGTTCTTGTTATAATAAGGTTAGGTAAGTTTTCTAAGATTCTTTTGGTTCAAAATTAAAAAAATTTACATTAACATTAAGGAAAAAAATATATCTTTAAACGTATAAGAGAAAATTCTAGAAAGGACTTAATTATAAATGAGTTCTTGCTAATTGACCAGTTTTACATATTCGGCACGATATATATATATATATATATATATATATATATATATATATATATATATATATATATATATATATATATATATATAATCTAAGAACATAAGAAAGAAGGAACACTGCAACAGGCCTACTGGCCCAAGCGGAGCAGGTCCATGTTCCCCCCCCCCCGATTAGACCAATGACCCACCCCCCGGATTATCCCAATGACCCACCCCCCGGATTATCCCAATGACCCACCCCCCGGATTATCCCAATAACCCACCCAGCCTGGTCATCTCCACTCAAGGATGGAGCACTGTACCAGACCCAGCAGCAAAGCTAGTCAGGTCCATCTCACACACACCCACACCCACACCCACTCATGTATTTATCTAACCTATTTTTAAAACTACACAACGTTTTAGCCTCAATAACTGTACTCGGGAGTTTGTTCCACTCATCCACAACTCTATTACCAAACCAGTACTTTCCTATATCCTTCCTGAATCTGAATTTGTCCAACTTGAAACCATTGCTGCGAGTCCTGTCTTGGCTGGAAATTTTCAGTACACTATTTACATCCACTTTTTTTTTTTGCTGTTTTCCATTTATACACCTCGATCATATCCCCCCTAATTCTATGCCTTTCGAGAGAGTGCAGATTCAGGGCCCTCAGTCTATCCTCATAGGGAAGATTTCTGATACATGGGATCATCTTTGTCATCCTCCTTTGTACGTTTTCCAGAGCATTTATATCCATTCTGTAATACGGTGACCAGAACTGAGCAGCATAGTCTAAATGAGGCCTAACCTAGGATATATAGAGTTGAAGAACAACCTGAGGACTTCTATTATTTATACTTCTAGATATGAAGCCAAGAATTCTGTTAGCTTTAATGCGAGCACTAATGCCCTGTTGTCTTGGTTTTAGGTTACTGCTAACCAGAACTCCTAAATCCTTTTTGCAATCAGTAGTATTAAGATCTACATTATTTGGTTTATATGTGGCATGGTTTTTTAACTGTCCAACATTTAGAACTTTGCATTTGTCAATATTAAACTGCATCTGCCACTTCTCCGACCATTGCGTCAGTCTATTCAAATCATCCTGGAATGCTCTAATGTCCTCATTAGAATGAATTGGACGGCCTATTTTGGTGTCATCAGCAAATTTGCTTATGTCGCTATTTATTCCCTCATCTATGTCGTTTATGTAAATTGTGAACAACAACGGGCCCAACACTGACCCCTGAGGAACACTGCTTGTGACGTGCCCCATTCTGATTTCTCCCCAATTATGCAAACTCTCTGCTGTCTATTTGTCAGCCATGCCTCTACCCAGGAAAAAAATTCTCCTCCTATTCCGTTTGCCCTAAGTTTCCTCAATAGCCTCTGGTGTGGAACTCTATCGAAAGCCTTACTGAAGTCCATATACACAATATCATATTTATTACCATGGTCTACCTCCTCAAACACCTTAGTGAAAAAAGTTAGTAAATTCGTAAGACAGGAACGCCCCTTTGTAAAACCGTGTTTAGATTCATTAATCAATCTGTGCCTGTCAAGATGGCTACGAATTGCTTCGGCAATTATTGATTCCATAAATTTTCCCACTCTGTAGGTAAGGCTTATTGGTCTATAGTTCGAAGCCAAGGACCTGTCACCTGCTTTGTAAATAGGCATTACATTTGTCATTTTCCACTTATCAGGCACTATGCCAGTTTGTAGCGACATGTTAAAAAGATTAGCCAAAGGTATGCTAATTTCTTCTTTACATTCCTTTAACACCCTTTCAAACAGTTCATCAGGACCTGAGGATTTGTCAGGTTTTAGTTTCTCTATTTGTATGAGAACCATGTCACTAGTTACCGCAATTGTACATAGTTTATTATCATCATTTTCTACATAATCTATTATTTCAGGAATATCGCTAGTATTTTCCTGGGTGAAAACTGAGAGGAAGTAGGTATTTAGAATTTCACACATATTCTTATCACTGTCAGTGATCTGACCAGAGTTACTCTTAAGTGAGCCAATCTTGTCCCTAATCTTAGTTCTGTATACCTGAAAGAACCCTTTTGGGTTAATCTTTGAATCCCTTGCGATCTTAGCTTCATAATCCCTTATATATATATAATATATATATATATATATATATATATATATATATATATATATATATATATATATATATATATATATATATATATATATATATATATATATGATTGCATAATTGCACCAACCACTCCAAAACTATATCCCCACCTGCTTTTAACATTTCTATCTTTATCCCATCAATCCCGGCTGCCTTACCCCCTTTCATTTTACCTACTGCCTCACGAACTTCCCCCACACTCACAACTGGCTCTTCCTCACTCCTACAAGATGTTATTCCTCCTTGTCCTATACACGAAATCACAGCTTCCCTATCTTCATCAACATTTAACAATTCCTCAAAATATTCCCTCCATCTTCCCAATACCTCTAACTCTTCATTTAATAACTCTCCTCTCCTATTTTTAACTGACAAATCCATTTGTTCTCTAGGCTTTCTTAACTTGTTAATCTCACTCCAAAACTTTTTCTTATTTTCAACAAAATTTGTTGGTGAGATGTTATCAACAAATTTTGTTGAAAATAAGAAAAAGTTTTGGAGTGAGATTAACAAGTTAAGAAAGCCTAGAGAACAAATGGATTTGTCAGTTAAAAATAGGAGAGGAGAGTTATTAAATGGAGAGTTAGAGGTATTGGGAAGATGGAGGGAATATTTTGAGGAATTGTTAAATGTTGATGAAGATAGGGAAGCTGTGATTTCGTGTATAGGGCAAGGAGGAATAACATCTTGTAGGAGTGAGGAAGAGCCAGTTGTGAGTGTGGGGGAAGTTCGTGAGGCAGTAGGTAAAATGAAAGGGGGTAAGGCAGCCGGGATTGATGGGATAAAGATAGAAATGTTAAAAGCAGGTGGGGATATAGTTTTGGAGTGGTTGGTGCAATTATTTAATAAATGTATGGAAGAGGGTAAGGTACCTAGTGATTGGCAGAGAGTATGCATAGTTCCTTTGTATAAAGGCAAAGGGGATAAAAGGGAGTGCAAAAATTATAGGGGGATAAGTCTGTTGAGTGTACCTGGTAAAGTGTATGGTAGAGTTATAATTGAAAGAATTAAGAGTAAGACGGAGAATAGGATAGCAGATGAACAAGGAGGCTTTAGGAAAGGTAGTGGGTGTGTGGACCAAGTGTTTACAGTGAAACATATAAGTGAACAGTATTTAGATAAGGCTAAAGAGGTCTTTGTGGCATTTATGGATTTGGAAAAGGCGTATGACAGGGTGGATAGGGGGGCAATGTGGCAGATGTTGCAAGTGTATGGTGTAGGAGGTAGGTTACTGAAAGCAGTGAAGAGTTTTTACGAGGATAGTGAGGCTCAAGTTAGAGTATGTAGGAAAGAGGGAAATTTTTTCCCAGTAAAAGTAGGCCTTAGACAAGTATGTGTGATGTCACCGTGGTTGTTTAATATATTTATAGATGGGGTTGTAAGAGAAGTAAATGCGAGGGTCTTGGCAAGAGGTGTGGAGTTAAAAGATAAAGAATCACACACAAAGTGGGAGTTGTCACAGCTGCTCTTTGCTGATGACACTGTGCTTTTGGGAGATTCTGAAGAGAAGCTGCAGAGATTGGTGGATGAATTTGGTAGGGTGTGCAAAAGAAGAAAATTAAAGGTGAATACAGGAAAGAGTAAGGTTATGAGGATAACAAAAAGATTAGGTGATGAAAGATTGAATATCAGATTGGAGGGAGAGAGTATGGAGGAGGTGAACGTATTCAGATATTTGGGAGTGGACGTGTCAGCGGATGGGTCTATGAAAGATGAGGTGAATCATAGAATTGATGAGGGAAAAAGAGTGAGTGGTGCACTTAGGAGTCTGTGGAGACAAAGAACTTTGTCCTTAGAGGCAAAGAGGGGAATGTATGAGAGTATAGTTTTACCAACGCTCTTATATGGGTGTGAAGCGTGGGTGATGAATGTTGCAGCGAGGAGAAGGCTGGAGGCAGTGGAGATGTCATGTTTGAGGGCAATGTGTGGTGTGAATATAATGCAGAGAATTCGTAGTTTGGAAGTTAGGAGGAGGTGCGGGATTACCAAAACTGTTGTCCAGAGGGCTGAGGAAGGGTTGTTGAGGTGGTTCGGACATGTAGAGAGAATGGAGCGAAACAGAATGACTTCAAGAGTGTATCAGTCTGTAGTGGAAGGAAGGCGGGGTAGGGGTCGGCCTAGGAAGGGTTGGAGGGAGGGGGTAAAGGAGGTTTTGTGTGCGAGGGGCTTGGACTTCCAGCAGGCATGCGTGAGCGTGTTTGATAGGAGTGAATGGAGACAAATGGTTTTTAATACTTGACGTGCTGTTGGAGTGTGAGCAAAGTAACATTTATGAAGGGATTCAGGGAAACCGGCAGGCCGGACTTGAGTCCTGGAGATGGGAAGTACAGTGCCTGCACTCTGAAGGAGGGGTGTTAATGTTGCAGTTTAAAAACTGTAGTGTAAAGCACCCTTCTGGCAAGACAGTGATGGAGTGAATGATGGTGAAAGTTTTTCTTTTTCGGGCCACCCTGCCTTGGTGGGAATCGGCCAGTGTGATAATAAATAAATAATAAATATGCAAAACAACCACTCTGAAAAAATAGAGAAATTCCAAGCGCTTTCGTGACTACTCACATTATCAAGGAACTATGAAAGTAAATGATAATGTGAGTAGCCACGAAAGCGCTTGGAATTTCTCTATTTTTTCAGAGTGGTTGTTTTGCATATTCCGAAATCACCTGTTTACTGTGATCTTATTGCACACACACACACACACACATATATATATATATATATATATATATATATATATATATATATATATATATATATCTATATATATATATATATATATATATATATATATTTGTATAGGTGGTTTTTGTGTCCTTCCTTATAATAAATTTAATATTGTCTAATTAACGTTCCACATTTAATGTGAAGATACAGGCTGGCCCTAGAGTGATTTTTTTCTATTTTAAATAACATAAATGTTCTTAGACTAGGTCGGTCGTTTACCCTGTGATATGACGTTATTTACGTCATAACACAGATTATCACTAATGAATGTCTCTTCTGATCGGCTTCAGTCTCTAAGACTCAGGTGCATTTCAACTGGAAGCATTTTTGTATTGATTTAGGCTGTGTGGTTGCTAATTTTCCAATTGTTTTAAATTAAACAAGGATTGACCCTTCTCATATTAACTTTCTTAACCATGTTTTATTTTTCTTCTCCTCAATTTTAGTTTGTAACTCGAGAACGCCTTGTTAGATGAGCTTCAAATTTTCAACGCTGGTAAACCGTATCTAGGGTAAGATTCATGCGTCTATTGGCATGCGTGGATGCACCTATGGACAGTGTTACGCAGGTCACTTGTGGATCCTGCTTAAAGGAAGGTTGATAGTGTTAATGGATTGTAGGTGACATTTTTCAACGTTTAATCTGGAAATGGTAAAGTATTATTTAATATTATTGATGGTTATGAGGGTATTCCGGGGATCAACGCCCCCGCTGCCCGGTCCACGACCAGGCTTCCCGGTCCAGTATGAATACCAGTATGAATACCGCCCACTCTACAGAGGGTATATGCTCCTACTGGTTTAACACATTCCCTTTATTAAAACACAGAAAGTAGGAACAGCAGTAATACTGAATGGATAATTGATTTTAGGTATTGTAAGTCTTAATATAATAATTTTATTAATTAAATTGGCTTCCGTGAAATAACTGAAAAATATCTCTTCTAATTTGAAATAAATCACATTTTGATTTAATTGGGTTACGCTAGGTTTAATCTATATAATATTCATTTAATTAACCTTAATTATTTACATTCATACTTTAAACATTGGTAAATCTTATAAAAAAAAGTTAGGCATTATTTTGGCTTGTGTAGGCACCAATTTGTCTTTTTGTATGGGAAAAACTGGTGAAACTGAAATACAATAACTATCTTGTGATAATTTCCGAATGTCTCACCCAGGCGCCTTTCCCTTTCAACACTGATAACTTGGTAATGCAAATTACGAGCGGCTTCAAACTTAATGTCTTCAAATATGATATTACTAAGTGGAAGGTTTGAATTAGTTTAGCGCTCATTTGGAATATTTCTTGAAAAACTTAGGTTATTACTCTCTATGTGTTAACTTTTGAGTGCTAAGTGCTATTCGCTTAAAATTTTCAATATCAGTACTTAGCTCTATTAAAAATTTATGCCGCATTCTGCACTGATCATTCAGCATGTGAATACAATTACAGAACACAATACCTACAAGTAGAAAATCAAAACATATGCGAGAGTTACACATCTTTATTCCGAAACGTTGCACTTACACCGGCAAAAATGGAGACATACTGAAAAATGGAAATGATGTGATCTGTCCATCACCGTTGAAGAAGTAGTTTGAGGTGGTCAGTCTCTCAGCTTGGAGATGTGTTTCACATCATAGTCTTGTACCATGTGAAGCTGAAGCATCATGATGATGATGGGTGATGCTGCGGGTGGTGACCCCCAGCTCGGGTCTCTCCAGATAGCGACCCGTCTCTGTAGCTAAAGCTTGACAGAGGAGTATTTCATTATTATTATTATTATTATTATTATTATTATTATTGGTGCTTTCATTATTAATGACGTTGTTTTAATTGTTTTTGTTGTCATTGTTGTTGTTACTGCTGCAGTTATTGTTTTTAATGTGATTTAAATCCTAAATCATGTACTCTAGAGTCATTAAAGCTTTACGTTACCTTTTCATCACCAGACAAGAATACTCTAATATACATAATACTCTATTACCTGAAATAAAGATTAAACTCGCTGTATATGTACGTTAAGATCATGGGCTGGTTGGGTAATGGGGTTTAAAACCTATCGACTTCCAGAGAAGAATACTTTACTATAAGCCTTACCTTTAGTTATTAAAGTCTTGGCATGTATATACGTTAAGAGAAATACACCTCTTATTGTATTCTGTGTATTATTATTACAATTATTAATTATTATTATTGTTGTTATTTATTTCCTCCTCTTCTTCTTATTATTATTATTGTTGTTAACATTGTTATATTATATAAAGTTCTCTCCACACCACTGTTAATTTATGTAAGTTCTAAGGGACCTCCGCTTTACGTCTCGGCATTTTTTTCTATGATTGGGTGTAATCGTTCGACTCGATCATTTTTTTCTTACCTAACTTCAGCAACTTCATTAAACTGTGAAAAGATGTAATCAGTGAGAAGATTAAGTTTTGCTTCTCGGAATATTCCTTTTATTTTTTTCGGCATTTGCTGGGTCTATGGCGGATTCCATGGCATGATCCTGTTCAACTTCTATCTGGGTAATCTTTACGTTATAGGAATGGTGGTATGATTCAGCCGGTAGTAACAGCCTGGTTGATCAGGCCATGATCCACCGGGAGGCCGGGTCGTGGACCGGGCATCGGGGGCGTTGATCCCCGAAATTCTCTCCAGGTAGGCAGACTATACTTATTCGACTAGTCTCCCATGCACAGTTTAGGAACGAAGAGCATACTTTTTTCTATGATTTAAATAACTAAAAGAAATGTATTCAACTGTCCAAAATCCAGTACTGACTGAACTCAAATTATTAGACATTTCCCCCCCACCCCAAAAAAAAATAATAACATATTACAGGGGTGGGCAAGTTCTTCGAAAAGAAGAGCCACATATAATACTTTTTCATGCATTTTTGAATGTTCAAGAGCCACCGAAAATATTATTTTAAAACTATTTATAAATAATAAAAAATATAGCTAGTAAATAGTAGTCGTACTCAACAAAGCAGAATATTTTTAATCTCTTCTCGTTGAAGACTTTGAATCTTCATTTTTGCAATTAATAGTTTAAAATCTGGTTGGTAGGATGTCACAGCTATTCTAAGAAGCTCAGTGAGGTGACTGCTGGTGAAGATATCACCATGTTTTGACTTGATAAGTTTTATTACAGAGAAGAGAGATTCACAGCAGTAATTTGTCCCAAAAACAGAGAGTAGAGTAGTTTTCTGAAGATTGAGATACTTTGCTTCTGGGATTTGTTTCCAGAGATGAGCTTCTCTGTTCCAGTTTCTAACCCACATCTTCCTGCAGCTCAATAAGCTCTGTTTCTATTGAAGCAACATCCGAGGGAATAGATGCAACAACAGGACGTCCATCGCTGATGACATGAATCACTAAAGGTGCAACAATAGGACATCCATCGTTGATGACAACAATCACTAAAGGTGCAACAACAGGACATCCATCGTTGATGACATCAATCACTAAAGGTGCAACAGCAGGACGTCTATCGTTGATGACATCAATCACTAAAGGTGCAACAGCAGGACATCCATCGTTGATGACATCAATCACTAATGGTGCAACAGCAGGACATCCATCATTGATGACATCAATCACTAATGGATTCACAAGAAATTCAAAACATGGCTTTAATTTTTTTAGTTTCTCAAACATGTTTTCAAAATCATTATAAACAGTTTCTAAGTTTTCTTCGCATTGTTTCTACTGATTTTAATTTCAACAACAGGAAAAGCAGTTTTTCTAAATGCTGGAAAAATGGTCAAATTTCTTTGTTGTCAAATTTCTTAGAAAAAAATTTATTCTGAAAACTGAAAACTGATTGGGCAAGTTCTGTAATAACTTTGTTCCTTCCTTGAAGTGCCAGATTTAAATATGGAAAATTTTTCAATACATCTGTAAATAACATCAGACCCTGTACCCATTCATGTTCTTCAAGTTGTGGGTATTTCTTTTCCATTCATGAAAACAACTATTGGTTCAAAAAAAGCAACAAACCTGTTCAAAAGATTGCTAGTTGACAGCCATCTTATAATACAGTAGAATGAAAGGTCTTCTGACTTTTCTTCTAGTTCCAGCTCCTCAATAAAAAATTTTCTAAATTCACGGTGTGTTTTTTGCACTTGTCCGAATGAAATTCACAACTTCTGTAACGCAGTTCATGGCATTGTTGAACTTGAAGTGTTTACTTAGTAGATGCTCAAGGTGGACGATATAATGGATAGTTGAGATCATGTGTCAATTGCCCATCAAGGCGAGTATTTTGATCGACCATAGCTGGTGCTCCGTCTGTTGCAATACTAATATATTTATATAATGTTAGTTGAACATTTAATAAAGCTTTGTTAAGTGCATTTCTTATGTCAATGCCTTTTGAGGTTTCCTTTAAAATTATCTGGTCTAAGAACTCTTCTTTCACATTACCATCGTTTGTAACATAGCGAGAAAATATAGCCAGCTGAGGGATTGTCTGGGTGGCTGCACAGAGAAGCTTCGAGAGCCGCATGTGACTCGTGAGCCGCAGTTTGCCCACCATTGGCATATTGCTTGGATTAGTGAGCAAACAACAGTGTTGTTGGCCTTGTTACCTTGACTTGCTGTAGTTTTTCATGTGACGTCACAGGACTAGGTGTCTACCATATTGCTTGTCAAACGTGTGCCAATGACATTATGCTTAACTCTGGTGATTTGCGACTATAGAGTGATTGGCTCAAAGATTTTGTAGATTCTGAGACCCGTAGTCATGTGTGATGTTCTACAGAAAAGGGAGGAAAGAAAGCGTGTCTTTTTATAGCATTCCTGTCGAGAATGGTAGGAAAAAGTGGCTAGCAAAGATTAGTGGGCGTGAGAAAGCCACAGGTAGAGCTGATGTCCACTGCTAAAATTCATGTTTGTTGCCTCAGAATATGTCACCCTTATGCCTTATCCTTCGCTCATTTTTCCATGAGATACTGAGCAACACAATTATACTGGATCCCCACTAATACACAGTATGCCCGAAATACACTGCATAATTAGTGCCTTTCCTTCGTGTCTCCTATTTTACTCATGTATCTTGCCATGTATCTGCATTATTTGTATGGCTCAAAGAAATGAAACCTTATCATTATTATGTGTAGGGTGTTAGTCAAGTTCTCAGTCTATGGATGTGTGGGGGAAGTCACCCAGGACAAGTGATACATTCATCAAAGATATTTTTTTACCATTCATGCGCCAATGGTTTTTGGAGGCCAACAAACCGGTCATATAGGACACATACAATCAGGTCTATTCACCGGCTCTGGCCCGGCCTATTCAGCTCCAAACATGCACACTACTGCATAGTTGTTACTGAGCAGCCTCAGAAAAGGAAGTGTGTCATTAGCACCTGACAGTAGCTACGATCTATACTACAAAAAATAGAAATGTTATTTATATGGCGGACAGTTTCAAATCAGAAACAAATGCCTAGCAATTGCTGCTGTCTGCTATAATTGCAGGTAGCATCTGCCGGTCAAAGGTACTGGTGAGTACTACTGCTACATTGTATATTCCTACTGTATTTGCAATTACACCTTCATTTCCTCTGATACTCTCACATGCAGCTACTGAAGTGACAGAAAATTACACAAATTAGATGTGCATATTTGACTCGCTTAACTCTGATATTTTCATTAGTGAAAGTGCTGCTTAAAAATTAAATCTGATATTGTATCAGTAAGGTTAACAGATTTCACTTAAATCAGTTTCATTAAATACTAGTTCCGTCGGATTATCTAATGTAATCTTGGAGCTCAACGGCCAAATGCATCCATTTATTGACTTTAAAGTTTTAAAACATTTGTGTTGCCACCTGCTTTTGGACAAAGATTTCCAGAAACAATATGGAAGTTTGACATTCCAGCACAGGAGACATAAACCAGAGCACATATTTCCTGGTTCTGGTTCATCCTGTGCACTCTCACCAGCTTTCATCGACAAGCCATTACTTTTCCAAACCTGCCATACCATGTAAACTCATTGCAAGCAAATCACGTGGCTTTGATAAGACTGGTCTTTTGTTCATTGAGAAATACATCTCACTTGCTGTCAGAAGACATCACTGAAGTAATTCTTCTCCATGGCATTCTCTGGTTGCTGTGGTGAAAGATACCCTTAACAGACATGAAAAGAGGCTGTACTGATTACCCTCAAATTATTAATCGATATACAATATTGAATTGTTAGCCATTACCGAAGATTCATGGTGAATAACCTTCCAAAATACAGGGTGTTTTCTACATTCTACTTGAAAAATGTTTATAATCAGGTTACAATTAGGGAACCTGTTTGCTTTTGAGGCAAACACGAGAGTATTTCAGTTCTGAAAGATACCATTTGGTGTCACATTGATTTGCTGCTACTCAACATTCGATGGACAGACGTGTAGAAGAAAATTTCTAAAATATTTTCGTAGATAATATCATAATTGCCAGAATTTGACACTTAATGAATTTAAATCCATAAAATCTGTACCCTGAAATAATGGCATTGTATGGAATAGGATCATAACACTTAACCCTGACAGACCATCATTTAGGATCTCTGTGGACAGCACAGAGAATATTTGCTTATTACGTCAAATGGATCCCCAAATTTTCAGATAAAATTTAACTTTTATTAAATAATAAAACATTACCACTAGGAGAACCATCATTGATAGCATCTGAACTTCTTAAGAAATAACTCGTTGATGCCAGCCGATCAGTACCTACTTTTGTAGTAGTGTTCTAGGCCTCTGAAGCTGCTATTTCAGCAGTCTTGAATCAATCTGGCCATCTCTTTGCGTGAATGTCTAGGACTTTACAGCGATATGAGCTTCAGTACTCGGCTGTAGAGAAGAAGCTACTGCCGTTATTGAAGAAGTCACTTACATGCTGATCACAGACAAACGTTTTGTAGCATTTATGGTGAACAACAAGAAGTGGAAAATAAAAAAAATAAAGAATAGTGATAGGAACCATCATCGTTTAGCTACGCTATAAATTATTGCTCTGGCAGTGAAAATGTAGTCCCATTGACCAGAGCCTTTTATGTTTCGACCTTTTCTTAATGTACTCTCATTGAAATACATAACAGACTCTGCAATCTTGGAGTGACTCGGCTCTTACATTTTGTGAGATCAAAAAAACTTCCATCTCAAAAGAAGACGTAAAAAGGACGAGTATATCTTGCATAGTATGCACAGAATTGAAGCCTCAGTTCCATTACCCACCATATGGGACGGCTCAGCATTGACTTTAAGTGACCTCTACTGTCAACGACTCGTAAAGTTTACATGCTCACATTCAGTGATGAATACTTGGGTTTTCCTGTTGCATTTCCTTATTCAAGCATGTACACAAAGACTGTTACCAAATGCCTTGAAGGAATTTTAGCCTTTGTGGGATACCTAATTATCAACAGGCGGAGCCAAAAGCTATGAATCAACCCCTGAAACCACAAATAGGTGAGTACATACATACATTCATTCATTCATTCATGAATACATTCATACATACATAAATATATATATATTTACATGCTTACATACATAAAAATATATATAGAAACGTCCACATACACTTACATACATAGTTACATATATACTTGCAAACTTAAACATATACTTACATACAGAGTTACATATATACATACATGCATACACATATTCGTATAACCCATAATTAAAAAACATCGAAAAAAATATTGTTAAAATGAATTGGAATCAAACTCCTGACTTTGTGTGTGTAAACCTTGTGCTGTTATTTACCCCAGAGTTAGTGGGTGATACAGTATTATAGAAGCAACATTAATACTAAGGAACTACTGTTCGCCCATGAAAGCCATTGTTAATATCCTCATATAAATCGTTATGAATGGCTGATAAAATCCATAATTTGTAGTTTTTACTCTTTGTATGGTATTTCCATCGTCTAGAAACTTATGGTATTGTGTAGCCATGGTATGATATGCTTAGACAGTGATCTACAAAAACTCAAGCTATTTTCTGTTTAACAGGTATATCAGTATTGAAATTGATTAAGTATTAGTAAAAATAATAATGCCCTACGTTATTTCTCATCTATATGAAAGACCTACCAAATACCGCAGCATTCATGTCTAGCCATGACGAATGGCTCAGGATGGTTCCTACCTGGATGGTTCCTACCTGGATGGTTCCTACCTGGATGGTTCTTACCTGGATGGTTCTATCTGGATGGTTCTACCTGGATGGTTCCTATCTGGATGGTTCATACCTGGATGGTTCATACCTGGAGAGTTCCTACCTGGATGGTTCCTATCTGGATGGTTCCTACCTGGATGGTTCTATCTGGATGGTTCCTACCTGGATGGTTCCTACCTGGATGGTTCTATCTGGATGGTTCCTACCTGGATGGTTCTACCTGGATGGTTCCTACCTGGATGGTTCCTATCTGGATGGTTCCTACCTGGATGGTTCATACCTGGATAGTTCCTACCTGGATGGCTCCTATCTGGATGGCTCCTACCTGGATGGTTCCTACCAGGATGGCTCCTACATGGATGGTTCCTACCTGGATGGTTCCTACCTGGATGGTTCCTATCTGGATGGTTCCTACCTGGATGGTTCATACCTGGATAGTTCCTACCTGGATGGCTCCTATCTGGATGGCTCCTACCTGGATGGTTCCTACCAGGATGGCTCCTACATGGATGGTTCCTACCTGGATGGTTCCTACCTGGATAGTTCCTACCTGGATGGTTCCTACCTGGATAGTTCCTACCTGGATAGTTCCTACCTGGATGGTTCCTGCCTGGATGGTTCCTACCTGGATAGTTCCTGCCTGGATAGTTCCTACCTGGATAGTTCCTACCTGGATGGTTCCTACCTGGATGGTTCCTACCTGGATGGTTCCTACCTAGATGGTTCCTGCTTGGATAGTTCCTACCTGGATGGTTCCTACCTGGATGGTTCCTACCTGGATAGTTCCTACCTGGATAGTTCCTGCCTGGATAGTCCCTACCTGGATAGTTCCTACCTGGATAGTTCCTACGAGGATGGTTCCTACCTGGATGGTTCCTACCTGGATAGTTCCTACCTGGATGGTTCCTACCTGGATGGTTCCTACCTGGATGATTCCTACCTGGATGGTTCCTACATGGATAGTTCCTACCTAGATGGTTCCTACCTGGATAGTTCCTACCTGGATGGCTCCTACCTGGACGGTTTCTTTCCTGGATGGCTCCTACCTGGATGCTTCCTACCTGAATGGTTCCTACCTGGATAGTTCCTACCTGGATGGCTCCTGCCTGGATGGTTCCTACCTGGATGGTTCCTGTCTGGATGGTTCCTACCTGGATGGTTCCTACCTGGATGGTTCCTACCTGGATGGTTCCTACCTGGATGCTTCCTACCTGAACGGTTCCTACCTGGATGGCTCCTACCTGGATGGCTCCTACCTGGATGGTTCCTACCTGGATGGCTCCTACCTGAATGGTTCCTACCTGGATAGTTCCTACCTGGATGGTTCCTGTCTGGATGGTTCCTACCTGGATGGTTCCTACCTGGATGGTTCCTACCTGGATGCTTCCTACCTGAATGGTTCCTAACTGGATGGTTCCTACATGGATGGTTCCTACCTGGATTGTTCCTACCTGGATGGCTCCTACCTGGATGGCTCCTACCTGGATGGTTCCTACCTGTATGGTTCCTACCTGGATGGTTCCTACCTGGATGGCTCCTAACTGGATGGTTCCTATCTGGATGGTTCCTATCTGGATGGTTCCTACCTGGATGGTTCCTACCTGGATGGCTCCTACCTGGATGGTTCCTACCTGTATGGTTCCTACCTGGATGGTTCCTACCTGGATGGCTCCTAACTTGATGGTTCCTATCTGGATGGTTCATATCTGGATGGTTCCTACCTGGATGGCTCCTACCTGGATGACTCCTACCTGGATGGTTCCTACCTGGATGGCTCCTACCGGGATGACTCCTACCTGGATGGCTCCTACCTGGATGACTCCTACCTGGATGGCTCCTACCTGGATGACTCCTACTTGGATGGTTCCTACCTGGATGGCTCCTACCTGGATGACTCCTACCTGGATGGTTCCTACCTGGATGGTTCCTACCTGGATTGTTCCAACCTGGATGGTTCCTACCTGGATGACTCCTACCTGGATGGCTCCTACCTGGATGGTTCCTACCTGGATGGCTCCTACCTGGATGGTTCCTACCTGGATGGTTCCTACCTGGATGGTTCCTACCTGGATGGTTCCTACCTGGATGGCTCCTACCTGGATGGTTCCTACCTGGATGGTTCCTACTTGGATGGTTCCTACCAGGATGACTCCTACCTGGATGGCTCGTACCTGGATGACTCCTACCTGGATGGTTCCTACCTGGATGGCTCCTACCTGGATGACTCCTACCTGGATGGTTCCTACCTGGATGGTTCCTACCTGGATGGTTCCTACCTGGATAGTTCCTACCTGGATGGCTACTACCTGGATGGCTCCTACCTGGATGGTTCCTACCTGTATGGCTCCTACCTGGATGGTTCCTACCTGGATGGTTCCTACCTGGATGGTTCCTACCTGCATGGCTCCTACCTGGATGGCTCCTACCTGGATGGTTCCTACCTGGATGGTTCCTACTTGGATGGTTCCTACCTGGATGACTCCTACCTGGATGGCTCCTACCTGGATGACTCCTACCTGGTTGGTTCCTTCCTGGATGGCTCCTATCTGGATGACTCCTACCTGGATGGTTCCTACCTGGATGGTTCCTACCTGGATGGTTCCTACCTGGATGGTTCCTACATGGATGGTTCCTACCTGGATGGTTCCTACCTGGATGGCTCCTACCTGGATGGTTCCTACTTGGATGGTTCCTACTTGGATGGCTCCTACCTGGATGGTTCCTACCTGGATGGTTCCTACCTATATGGTTCCTACCTGGATGGTTCCTACCTGGATGACTCCTATCTGGATGGCTCCTACCTGGATGGTTCCTTCCTGGATGGTTCCTACCTGGATGGTTCCTACCTGGATGGTTCCTACTTGGATGGTTCCTACCTGGATGACTCCTACCTGGATGGTTCCTACCAGGATGGCTCCTACCTGGATGACTCCTACCTGGATGGTTCCTACCTGGATGGTTCCTACCTGGATGGTTCCTACCTGGATGGCTCCTACCTGGATGGTTCCTACCTGGATGGCTCCTACCTGGATGGTTCCTACCTGCATGGCTCCTACCTGGATGGCTCCTACCTGGATGGTTCCTACCTGGATGGTTCCTACTTGGATGGTTCCTACCTGGATGACTCCTACCTGGATGGCTCCTACCTGGATGACTCCTACCTGGATGACTCCTACCTGGATGGTTCCTACCTGGATGGTTCCTACCTGGATGGTTCCTACCTGGATGGTTCCTACCTAGATGGTTCCTACCTGGATGGTTCCTACCTGGATGGTTCCTACCTGGATGGTTCCTACCTGGATGGCTCCTACCTGGATGGTTCCTATCTGGATGGTTCCTACTTGGATGGTTCCTACTTGGATGGCTCCTACCTTGATAGTTCCTACCTGGATGGTTCCTACCTATATGGTTCCTACCTGGATGACTCCTACCTGGATGGCTCCTACCTGGATGGTTCCTACCTGGATGGTTCCTACCTGGATGGTTCCTACCTGTATGGTTCTTACCTGGATGGTTCCTACCTGGATGGCTCCTACCTGGATGGTTCCTACCTGGATGGTTCCTACGTGGATGGTTCCTACCTGGATGGTTCCTACCTGGATGATTCCTAATATATATATATATATATATATATATATATATATATATATATATATATATATATATATATATATATATATATATATATATCAATAACAACACTGCGAGTAGCCGAGGACTCGAACCCATGTACACAATGTATAAAGCATTTACTCATTCACTTAAAACTGTAAGAGAGGTGAGGGACAACACTGGGTTTTCTTTACTCACTGTATTAAATTTTTAATGTTTAAATGTACATATTCCCCCTTGTTTGATAAACCATATTCATGTAAAATGTTTGATGAATATTTCCACCTTCCTGAACATGTTCTGAAGGATTATTAAAAATTCAGGGTTACCACTGGTGATAAAATATTACTTAGGAACGGAATAATCAACAGCGTTTAACAGCCTTCAGACAGGTTGGTTACTGTGATTCGGTCTGTTGAAGTCATTGTTAAGACGCAAGTATAAATACGTAATAGTGATATCGTGATATCATTGCATTGTGTACCCGTGGTGTTGAGTAATCGTTATATTGCACACGATGATGTGTGCTCGTGAAACTGAGTACTCGTGATAGTGTGCACTCGAGACATTAACACTCGTTATATTGTGCACTAGTGATGTTAAGTATTTGTGAGAATGTGTAACTGTAATGTTGTGTACTCATGATATTTTATAATTATAAAATTGCTTGCCCGTTGCCTCATGTACCTGTACAGTAGTACCATCATGTACCTGTACAGTAGTACCATCATGTACCTGTACAGTAGTACCATCATGTACCTGTACAGTAGTACCATCATGTACCTGTACAGTAGTACCATCATGTACCTGTACAGTAGTACCATCATGTACCTGTACAGTAGTACCATCATGTACCTGTACAGTAGTACCATCATGTACCTGTACAGTAGTACCATCATGTACCTGTACAGTAGTACCATCATGTACCTGTACAGTAGTACCATCATGTACCTGTACAGTAGTACCATCATGTACCTGTACAGCAGTACCATCATGTACCTGTACAGTAGTACCATCATGTACCTGTACAGTAGTACCATCATGTACCTGTACAGTAGTACCATCATGTACCTGTACAGCAGTACCATCATGTACCTGTACAGTAGTACCATCATGTACCTGTACAGTAGTACCATCATGTACCTGTACAGTAGTACCATCAACTGATGGTATTTTGAACTCGTGGTATTGTGTACTCGTTCTACTATGTGACTATGACATCGCGTCCTAGTGATGCGTCACATCATACTCTCACACTACGATGTACTTGTATTATTGTGTACTCTCCGTGTCTTGTACTTGTGGCACTTGAAGCTGTATATTCGCTCCAGTTAACCACCTTCCAAGTAGCGGCATAAACATACTCAGGAGCGCTGTTGAAGCTGCCGCCTTAAAACTGACCTAGGTTTACACTTGTGTTAAAATGTACGAGGAGGAGGAGATGGAAGAAGAGGAAGAGGAGGAGGAAGAAGAGGTTAATTAGGCCGAGAACGAGGAGGACGGGGAAGAGGAAGGAGAAGGGAATGAGGTGGAAGAGGAGAAGGAGGTGGTGGACGAGGGCAAAGAGTTGGAGGAAATAAAGAAAACGGGACAGTTAAGGAAGGGGAGCAAAAAAAAACAAAACAAGAGCAATGACGTGATGAAGGAGGAAGAACAGGACAACAAATAAACTACATTTCTACACCAACACCATCCTCACATAGTCATATTATCCTATCACCATCACTATCTTACTATCACTATCTTACTATCCTCACCACATTCGCATAGCCAAACTATTTTACTACCCTCAGCACCATCACAGTCACACCATTTTACCACGCTTACCACAACTACATTGCCATACCATCCAACTACCATCACCATCACCACATTGCCACACCATCCAACTACCATCACCATCACCACATTGCCATACCATCCTTCCACCATCACCATCACCACATTGCCATACCATCCAACTACCATCACCATCACCACATTGCCATACCATCCTTCCACCATCACCATCACATTGCCATACCATCCAACTACCATCACCATCACCACATTGCCATACCATCCTTCCACCATCACCATCACCACATTGCCCTACCATCCTACCACCATCACCACATTGCCATACCATCCAAACACCATCACCATCACCACATTCCCATACCATCCAACCATCATCACCATCACCACATTGCCATACCAACCTACCACCATCACAACATTACCACACCATCCTACCACCATCACCAAAAATGTATTGCACATAATTCTGTCACCTTCACCACCTTATTTTACCACCATCACCATCAACACATATCCACACCATCATACAACCCTCACAAAACATCATCATCCTACCACACTAAAAACCCTTACATAAGTTCATCATCCTGCCTCCAACACTGCCATCACATATCCACATCATCCTACCACCCTCACATAGCCACACCCTAAATCCATCCCCCCACAAGTCGATTATTCTACAACCCTCATATACTTTCATTATCCTAACGCGTTAAAATCCCTTATAACCGTTCATCATCCTACCACACTAAAAAACCCTCTCATACGTTCATCATCCTACCACTCTAAAATCCCGCTCATACGTTCATCATCCTACCATACTAAAAATCCCTCTCATATGTTCATCCTAGGACACTAAAAAAAGCTATCATATGTTCATCATCCTACCAAATCAATAATCCCTCTCATATGTTCATCATCCTACCACACTAAAAATCCCTCTCATATGTTCATCCAAGGACACTAAAAAAAGCTATCATATGTTCATCATCCTACCAAATCAATAATCCCTCTCATATGTTCATCATCCTACCACACTAAAAATCCCTCTCATATGTTCATCCTACCACACTAAAAATCCCTCTCATATATTCATCATACCACACTAAAAAACCCTCTCATATGTTAATCATCCTACCACACAAAAATCCCTATCATACGTTCATCATCCTACCACACTAAAAATCCCTCTCATATGTTCATCATCCTACCACACTAAAAATCCCTCTCATATGTTCATCATCCTACCACACTAAAAGTCCCTATCTTACGTTCATCATCCTACCACACTAAAATCCCTATCATATGTTCATCATCCTACCACACTAAGAATCCCTCTCATATGTTCACCATCCTACCACACTAAAAATCCCTTTCTTACGTTCATCATCCTACCACACTAAAAATCCCTATCATATATTCGTCATCCTACCACACTACAAATCCCTATCATACGTTCATCATCCTACCACGCTAAAGCCCCTCACAAGTGTTCATCATCCTACCATGCAAAAATCCCTCACATTCGTTCATCATTATAATACGCTACAAATCCCCACATACGTTCATCATCCTACCTCTCTCACTACCATCATATACACAGATCAGTAGCACTCACAAAGCCACACCAAACTACCACAGTTACATAACATAGCCACACAACTCATCCACCACAACCCTGCCACTCTTGTGTCTATTCTCATCATTTTCACTTAGACACACCATCCTACCTCGGCTCTCTCACTCTTATGTTATATAGGCCGGCGCTGACACGTTTCTGCCTTTCCTCAGAGAGAATTTTCCCCTCCTATCTGTTGCAAGTCTTGCAATATTGCATTTGACAACGCTTATGTGTTATATAACACGTTTCTGCCTTTCCTCAGAGAGAATTTTTCCTCCTATCTGCTGACAACGCACGTGAGTGTGAAATACCTTGAGCTAATGATTTCTATCCTCAAGTGGTTGGTTTCACTATATATATATATATATATATATATATATATATATATATATATATATATATATATATATATATATATATATATATATATATATATATATATATTTGTTGTGCCGAATAGGCACAACAAGATATATATTTTTTTTTCATTTATAAGAGATAAGATAAGATTTTGTTCGGATTTTTAACCCCGAAGGGTTAGCCACCCAGGATAACCCAAGAAAGTCAGTGAGTCATCAAGGACTGTCTGTCTTATTTCCATTGGGGTCCTCAATCTTGTCCCCCAGAATGCGACCCACACCAGTCGACTTACACCCAGGTACCTATTTGCTGCTAGGTGAACAGGATAACAGGTGTAAGGAAACGCGTCGAAATGTTTCCACCCCGCCGGGAATTGAACCCGGGCCCTCCGTGTGTGAAGCGAGAACTTTAGCCCGCAGGCCACCGGGGCCTAATGCTAATGTAAAAATTAATAATTGTGCACCAAAAGAGCTTTAAAAAACTTACCAAACCTTATTACAAGAAGAGCAATTTAATTTAGCCTAATCCAACTAAATATATTTTAGATAAGTTTACAATAACTTAATAATAAACAAACACAATGAATTATTATGAACTTAAAGCACATGTGCAACATCTGGGTATCTTTACTGTAGACGTTTCGCCATCCAGTGGCTATATCAATGCAAATTCCAGGACATAACTTGAAGACAGTAGAGCTATATACAAAAGATGAGGTAATCAGTCCCTCAACCTTGGAGTAGATGCGAAGAGCACCGTAGTCGTGGACGCCTCTGGAAAGACAGTGATGAAGTGAATGATGATACAGTGGAACCTCTGGTCACGACCATAATTTATTCCAAAACTCTGATCGCAACCCGATTTGGTCGTGACCCGAACCTAATTTCCCAATCGGATTGTATGTAAATACAATTAATCCGTTCCAGACCCCTACGAACTGTATGTAAATATTGTTTTTTAAGATTTGTAAGCGCAAGAATAGTTAATTATACTATAGAATGCACAGTGAAATAGTAAACTAAATGTAAAAACCTTGAATAACACTGTGAAAATGAACAACAGAGAAAACTAACATTGTGCGAGTCCGTTCTAGAACCCTACGAACCGTTCACTGTAAACAGTTTTTCTAAGTTTTATGAGACGTCTAATGGCTGAGAAGTGAACTCCGTCATTTATCATCCGATTTCTTTAATTTTTGGTGTGCGTTAAGAGGCATTTTTCCATCATACTTTGTCCAATTTTCAATAAGACAGTCCAACAAACAACTGAGATAATCTCCAAAAAATCGAGAAAATAAGTCACTGACTTTTTTGGGTTATCCTAGGTTCTCTATACATATGCTGCTATGTATGATAGTCTATGTAACTGTATTTGTGTATACCTGAATAAACTTACTTAGCTTTATGGTGCCTTACGAGTGTATATCACAGTTAGCACTGTACTACACTACGTTTTCTCTAAGTACACAAGATGGGATTAGAGAATGGTACTTTGTCCCATATCCTCGAGTTTATAGTGAATGAACACACACATGACCGAGACCGATTACAAGGCGAGGAGGTCTTTGTTATGTGTACACAAACAACAGGAAGTGGGGAAAATTGGCGCTTGCAAAAAAAATGACGCAGAATGTGGAAATTGGCGCGGCTATGTTTGTTCGGCACCCGATTAAGTGTTCGTGACCAGATGCAAAAATTTACAGAATTTTTTGGTCGTGAACCGATTTGTTCATGTTCAGAAGCGTTCGTGATCAGAAGTTCTGCTGTACCTGGAATATACCTGGAGAGGGTTTCGGGGATCAACGACCACGTGACCCGGTCTGAAACCAGGCCTCGTGATGGATTAGGGTCTGCTTAACCAGGCTGTTACTGCTGGCCGCACGCAAACTGACATATGAACCACAGCCCGGCTGGTCAAGTCCTGACTTTAGGTGGCTGTCCATTGCCTTCTTGAAGACAGACAGGGGTCTATTGGTAATCCTCCATATGTATGCTGGGAGGCAGTCAAACAGTCTTGGGCCCCTGACACTTACTGTATTGCCTCTCAGTGTACTCATGGCTCCCCAGTTTTTCATTGGGGAAATGTTGCATCTCTTGTCGAGTCTTTTGCTTTCAAAGACTTTTTTTCTTTTTCGGACCACCCTAAATGGTGGGAGAAGGCCCGATGTTAATAATATACAATATAAATTAGATTATTCCGTTTCAGACCCTAAAAATACACTTATAAATATATATATATATATATATATATATATATATATATATATATATATATATATATATATATATATATATATATATATATATATATATACACTGTATGTATTCATATCCCTTCCCTAATATCTTTAACATACCTAAAGAAACCGCCATATTCTTCTGGTAGGTCCACCAAATTCTGCCTCTTAGGTGGAAAAAATATATATCTTGCAGACTTTACGATGTATAACATGGCAACCTTCAAGTCTTCCTGGAAACACCATCAAATTTACGAGGAGGTACAGGGAAAGGAAGGTTAGGTGGCTGACATCATTTAGTGCCTTGGTTACTGCTGCTGGCTCTCTCGAGGTCAGAGACAGATTATTTCCCCCTAATAACCCTAATTTTGTGGATTTTTATTTTTTTGTGTTTAGTGGTTGTGGTGACAAAACTTGTGGCAGATTTCGTCAAACTCATTAAAAGAAGAGCAAGAAATTCATTGATGCCCAAAACTACTATTTTATTCAAAAATTAGAATATTTTAGTTGGCAATATTGTTAAATTATTCCATATTCAACCTACGTTTGAACGCAATTGTTACTGCGCCAATGAAAAAAAAATAAAAATCCCACGAATAAAAAATATTATATATTCGTGAAATATTCGTTAAAAATATAAAAAAATGTGAGAATTGAGGTTTTATAATAACTTATCTGTCTAGAACAATAATTTACATAGATCAGATCTTAAATCACAATGTGATAAAAATATTCTCTGTACCTGGAACCGTCTTAGAATGCACTGACCTTATGTAAGTTTTACCCTTGTGTTTACTTGCTGCCTTACCAGTGTGCAGCATTCACAAAAACTGTAAAGAAACGGATAATGCTTAAAAAATATGTAAATAAATATTGCTGCCTGTTCCTTCAAGCAGCTGACGAAACATCACTTGCTGTCTACTTCCTCAAGCAGCTGGCGACTGAGTGCTTGGCTTACTGATGAAAGCTTCCCCAATTTATTGGTTATGCATTGCCTTGCATTCTGCTGTTTGCTTCCTTATGGGACACGCAAGTTCCCTCGTCTTCTAATAACATGTTCATTTTTCCATTGTAACTTACCTTGTTCATAATTACTACCGCATTTGCTTTGTCTGTTTCGTAAGGTGAAGTCTAGAATGTTTCTTTAATTCATGGTATAAATTAACGAATCTTTGAGGATAATTGTGTTGCAGAGGTCTGAGCAAAGCTCAGGCCTTTGCAACCTTAAACATTAACCTTAAATATTAACCTTAAATATTAACCTTAAAGGCACATTCCCGGTATGGAAAAATACACAAATATCCTGCACACAGAAAACTGAGCTTAAGATGTTCCAGTCTGACGTGGACCATGAACTATTCACAGAAACACGAAGGTTCAGGTTCAGGTTCAGGTTCAGGTTCAGGTAGGTTTGCCAGGACGGGTCCTGGCCTGGATCTTCTCCATGTGGTGATCCGGCAGTTGCTCACGAAAGACTGTTGGAATTTGTGTAAGTGGAGTATAGTTTACAGCCCAATGGCGGGGCACGGTGAGTCTTCTTCAGGTCAGGTGGAGTACCATTTCCAGCCGTATGACTAGGGCAGCCATATGACAAGGGAACGGTGAGTCTTCAGCACAAGTAGTGTAGCAGTTAGTTACAAACATCGTTGATGCCCTGTGGTTGGGGAACAGCACGTCTTGGGTTCAACTGATATCAATGCTGGAGTTCTAGCTGGTACGAGACTCAACTCTCCGCAGCTCTGCTCCATTTGAGCCACACCTAGCGCTCGGGCAGCGATCCGAGTGCCAGAGTAACTCAGAAAATTCTCTGAAGGTGTGTTGAATACCTGACGTCTGAATTGCTTCAATGACTAGTTATTGGTCAAAGTTGGATGGAAACTTCGTCAAAAGTTTCAGTCTCTTATGTGCGTGTTATTTCTGTAAATATTAACCGGTACCTTTGAACATAAGAATATAAGAAGGAGGAACACTGCTGCAGGCCTGATGGCCCATACTAGGCAGGTCCTTCACAATCCGTCCCACTAACAAAATATTTGGCCAACCCAATTTTCAATGCTACCCAAAAAAAAAGTGTGTAGATTAGAGGTGACTGATTGGCGAAGATATTTATTTTTACGTTATTTGTTAAGCGAAAAGTGCCTAGTGATTCGCAGGGTTATTCTCCAACTGAATTGTTGTATGGACGTCTGGCTAGAGAACCTTTATTCGCTCTAAATAAACTTTAGTCTGGATCTGATACTAATCCCGAGGTTCAAACTATTCATCAGTTTCCTCTTAGATGTTTCAGTGGACACCTGCAAAACATATTTTGATGTGAATAATCGTTTTCGTATATTTGACGAAGGTGATGAAGTTCTTATATTGCTTTCCGATTCTTATAAGAAGCTGTTAATAACTTGGCGTGAAAATAATTCCACTTATAAAATCCTAACGTCTGTAGAGAATCATTTATGTAATGTTTGTGTTATTGATATTGATAAATCTGACTTTGGAAATATATATACATTGGATATTACTTTGAATCTCCGACTTCTAAATCCAGTGTTAATATTAAAAGTGACTAGACTTCTCAACTACGTATGTATTTTCAAATCGTCCAGGATTTCCAACAACTGTCTTCCATAAGACAGAAGTAACCATCAATGTACCAATAACAAAGAAACATTATCCAGTTTCACTGTATCTCAGAGTTGCTTTTGAGCAAGAGTTCAATAACCTATAAAGTCTTGCGATTATTGAACCTTCAACTTCTGGTCATTGTTCTTCTGTTGTTACGGTTTAAATTTTAGACATTTCATACAGGTTAGCACTAGAATTCAGATGGCTTAATGTTCTCTCTAAATGGGATTCGAAATTAATGCCTCTTACTGATGATAATCTTTTGAGGATTCATCCTAATTCCAAAGCGTTAATAGTTTTCTTACACAATGTTTATTAATGCAGTATACCACAAATTATGTTCTCTACTTTACCTGCAGCGCCATCTGTAGGCCTGAAATAAGAGAACGCACATTCAATATAGTTCCTTTCCATTTCAGCCGAATATCTATTCTCTCTGTTTACCTCTCCCAGTGTTGCCAGGAGCGCCTCGTCCCTCACTTCTGATCACTTCCTGTCCACCTAAGTACTTTGGTGTTATAGGCCATCGTTTTATTAGTGTTACTAGTATTTCTAGCGCTCTCAGCAATTATAGGATGTGTCAATGTTCGCCCCGATAGGTGTTATCCTTCGTGACAACACTGTGGCCTTAATCCATTTCATACAGGTATATGCAGCGTAATCGTTAAATATGTAACACATTCTTGTAGTTATTTTCATCCCAGCTCATATGTCTGGCTACTGAGTGGTGAAGCCAACTACCCTCATCTTTCATTTCAGTCAAGTTCACCTTAGAGGAACAGCCCTTCACAGCCCTTCACAGCCCCTCACAACTTTCTTCAGGATTCATTTAGTGTGGCACCATTATAGTGGAGCTAGTGTACTACTTACGACCAGTTGTTCTTGACACCCCCCTCCTCCCTTTTCTCGTAAGCTGGGTGCTGCACTGCCGTCGTTAATTCATACAGTGACCTAACCACCATTGTTCATACAGTGACCTAGCCACCATTGTTCTAGTGACCCACCATTGTTCATACAGTGACCTAGCCACCATTGTTCATACAGTGACCTAGCCACCATTGTCCATACAGTGACCTAGCCACCATTGTTCATACAGTGACCTAGCCACCATTGTTCATACAGTGACCTAGCCACCATTGTTCATACAGTGACCTAGCCACCATTGTTCATACAGTGACCTAGCCACCATTGTTCATACAGTGATCTAGCCACCACCATTAGCCACCATTGTTTCAGACAGTGACCTAGCCACCATTGTTCATACAGTGACCTAGCCACCATTGTTCATACAGTGACCTAGCCACCATTGTTCATACAGTGACCTAGCCACCATTGTTCATACAGTGACCTAGCCACCATACAGTGACCTAGCCACCATTGTTCATACAGTGACCTAGCCACCATTGTTCATACAGCCACCATTGTTCATACAGTGACCTAGCCACCATTGTTCATACAGTGACCTAGCCACCATTGTTCATACAGTGACCTAGCCACCATTGTTCATACAGTGACCTAGCCACCATTGTTCATACAGTGATCTAGCCACCATTGTTCATACAGCCTACCATTGTTCATACAGTGACCTAGCCACCATTGTTCATATAGTGACCAACCACCATTGTTCATACAGTGACCTAGCCACCATTGTTCATACAGTGACCTAGCCACCATTGTTCATACAGTGACCTAGCCACCATTGTTCATACAGTGACCTAGCCACCATTGTTCATACAGTGACCTAGCCACCATTGTTCATACAGTGACCTAGCCACCATTGTTCATACAGTGACCTAGCCACCATTGTTCATACAGTGACCTAGCCACCATTGTTCATACAGTGACCTAGCCACCATTGTTCATACAGTGACCTAGCCACCATTGTTCATACAGTGACCTAGCCACCATTGTTCATACAGCGACCTAGCCAGCATTGTTCATACAGCGACCTAGCCACCATTCTTCATACAGTGACTTAGCCACCATTGTTCATACAGTGACCTAGCCACCATTGTTCATACAGTGACCTAGCCACCATTGTTCATACAGTGACCTAGCCACCATTGTTCATACAGTGATCTAGCCACCATTGTTCATACAGTGACCTAGCCACCATTGTTCATACAGTGACCTAGCCACCATTGTTCATACAGTGACCTAGCCACCATTGTTCATACAGTGACCTAGCCACCATTGTTCATACAGTGACCTAGCCACCATCCTCACCTGCCGACTTGTTACCACCTACATCACCCCCTCCCCTTCTATATTGGTGTATCAGTCCGAGGGTTTATACATCCACTGTATTAATGAGAATATACACGTGAATATCCTGAGATTCCCTTTATTCCTGTGTAACCCGAATAATTTACTGTTTTCAGTTTGTTGGTTGTGCCTTGTCTACACGTTTTCTATAATTTTTTGCTAGTGTGATAAAGCTGCGTGCATTTATTTGATATCTATATGATGGTTATCTTATGATGCTATTTATTTCATTTTTTTTTATTTTTCTTGAGATGAGGAGCTGACCTCGGCCGCTTTCCCTGATAACTACTCACTCCATGGCATTATTAAATAAAAGGCTTACACACACACACACACACACACACACACACACACACACACACACACACACACACACACACACACACAACTGCTAAACGCCGATGTTCTAATACCTCACTGCATCATGTCAGCATGTCGACCTAGGTCATTCATATCACCACTCTCTTGTTGAGAACTATTTATATTCACTGGTAACAGCATCCTTTGCGAACTCAGTGATATGCTCATTATGCAGTCAATTCCATGTTTCTACAGAGAATGTCAGAGACTCACTGGTGCACTTGATGAGGGAACACAACCAGATTACTGACTGAAAAGATTCACACAGTTCGTGTGTGATAATCCCGACTTTAATGTCTCAACATTAACATGTCGTAACACATTCCGTGAAGCGGGAGGAGTAACCTGTGTCACTCCTGGAGATAAATGGTATAGAATACCGACACTATAGAAAAAGTAGTCATACGCCCAATGGAAATAAGTCACTCTGTCTAACTTTTTTGGGTTATCTCAGGTTCTCTACACATATGCTGCCATGTATGATAATCTATGTAACTGCATTTGTGTATACCTGAATAAACTTACTAACTTTCCATATAATGCGATCATTTATTGACTACGTCTCACCCACACAATAAGCTTTATCAAGTCACAAACTGGTCTGTTTAAGACTTGATAAAGTCCACTGTGTGGCCAAATTGTAATTAATAAAGGCTCGCATTATACTGCATTTGAGTCTATTTTACTACTGTGTTACTCCTCCTGGAGAGTATGATGTAAAAACCTTCATCGCCTCAGAGACAGTCTGCAAACATTGATCAAATCAGTCAAATCAGCTTTCAACATCAGAAGAAACCTGGTATACCTGGACTCAAGGCTGCGGATAACGGACACCTGTTACATCGGATAAGGCAGAGCTATTTAGCCTTAAAATGTCCAAAACCATTAATGCTCCGAGTCAAATTAATTTTACATTTGGAAGCCAGCCAAGCCAGTGCCAATCATTAAGTGGGTTTAGGCCAATGGCTGTCAGTACATGTCACCGCGAGTGATGAATTCTTCTATTTATCAACTTTCATGTGCATAATATATGTTAAAGACACCACCAAGATGGTAAAGTGTTATTCTAACAAATGGTTCAGCAACCTTTCTCACTTTGTGATAGAAGGTCCATGAGAAAAGACATAAAAAATAAATTAGGACACATCTCTACACAGTGCCATGGGCAAATAATGCTACCTATGAGCAAGTGTGTGTGTGTGGAACTTATGTAACTAGTGAAAGGGATCATTTGTATTATTTGATGGATATAGTGACTTCCAGACAACCAAAGCTGCAGAACAATAATGCAGCGCTGTGCAAAGCACATCAGCTAATGTCCTGTTTGAATGGTCCGTGAATGTAACCACTACTACTCAGAAAGTTTTATTACATAGCTTGGGGTGTTACCTAGCACCATGGCTTGTTTTAGTGTTTTAAAATCTCAGGTTAAAGTGTTGAAGAAGGAGATTCTACTTCTTCAGGAGGAAAATAGGAGGCTGAAGCTTCATTTAGATGGGTTTGGGAGTGAGTGTGAGATTGTGGTAGCTGGTGAGGAGGAAAAAGTTACCAGCAGTGATTTGGAGAGTGGCAGCCGCTTTAAGTGGCAAGTGGTTCACAATTCAGGAAGAAGGATGATAAGGAAGGTTAATAGAGAAGATGTGAAGGTAGGAAATCTATTCTCTCTTCTCCAGGACGAGTGTACTTCAGTGGTTAGTGAGGTTAAAGGTACCACTGACTCCCCTGCTTATCAAGGTAAGAATATTCTGATCGTGGAAGATTCTCAGGTAAGATATACGGACCGTTCTTTTTGTAACAGAGATAGAAAGGTCAGACAGAAGGTGTCTCTCCCAGGAGCTGGTGTTGGTGACATAGTCAGCAGATTGGATAATTTTATGTCAGGCAACGGGAACAAGCCCATTATTTGTCTTAGTGCTGTTAGAAATGACATCGGGAATGGCAGGAGACAGGAGCTGCTGGATAAGTACAGGTCAGTCATAGATGTAGTCAGGTCTAAGGGAGGGATCCCAGTCATATGTAGTATCTTGCCTAGAAAAGCAGTGGGCAATGAAGGGATGTCTAGGGCAATTGGTACAAATTGGATGTGATTTATAGGCCCCTAAACCTTGATAGAGTGCAGTAAGCTGCTATGGGACGAAATTCATAAGGCATCTAGATATGAAAATGTTGTGTTAATTGGAGATTTTAACTTTAGACAATTGATTGGAACAATGTGACAGGAAATCTTGAGTCTAGTGACTTACTTTATACGGTTCAAGATTGTTTTATAAAACAGTTTGTGACAGAACCAACTAGAGGAAATAATCTACTTGACTTGGTTCTTGCCAACAAAGAATCACTAGTTAATAATCTTGAGGTTAATGAGGAGTGTGAAGGCTTACTCAGCCCTGTAACCACTTCAGTATTACCAAGGCTGGTTCCTCCTCAGAAAAATTAATGAATAGAACAGAAGTAAGATTAGGGAAAAGATAGGCCCACTTAAGAGTAACTCTGGTCAGATCACTGACAGTGATAAGGTTATATGTAAAATTTTCAATCCTTACTTTCTCTCAGTTTTTACCCAGGGAGATACTAGCGAAATTCCAGAAATAATAGATTATGTAGAACAGGACGATAATAAACTATGCACGATTGAGGTAACTAGTGACATGGTCCTCAGACAAATAGAGAAATTAAAAGCTAACAAATCCCCAGGCCCTGATGAACTGTTCTCAAGGGTGCTAAAGGAATCTTTTCAACATATCGCTGCAAACTGGCATAGTGCCTGATAAATGGAAATTGGCAAATGTAATACCTATTTACAAGGCAGGTGACAGGTCCTTAGCTTCGAACTATAGACCAGGTATTTGAGGAGGTAGATCATGGTACTGAATATGATATTGTGTATATGGACTTCAGTAAGGCTGTCAATAGAGTTACACATCAGAGGCTATTGAGGAAACTAAGGCACACGGAATAGGAGGAGAAATTTTTTCATGGGTTGAGGCATGGTTGACAAATAGGCAGCAGAGAGTTTGCATAAATGTGGAGAAATCAGAATGGGGGCACGTCACAAGCGGTGTTCCACAGGGGTCAGTGTTGGGCCCTTTGTTGTTTACAATCTACATGAACGACATATATGAGGGAATAAATAGCGACATAAGTAAATTTGCTGATGGCACCAAAATAGGCCGCCCAATTCATTCTAATGAGGACATTAGAGCAGTGGTCGGAGAAGTGGCAGATGCAGTTTAATATAGACAAATGTAGAGTTCTAAATGTTGGACGGGAAAATAGCCACGCCACATATAAATTAAATAATGTAGATCTTAATATTACGGATTGTGAAAAAGATTGAGAAGTTCTGGTTAGTAGTAGTCTAAAACCAAGGCAACAGTGCATTAGTGTTCGCAATAAAGCTAACAGAATCCTTGGCTTCATAGCAAGAAGTATAAATAATAGAAGTGCTCAGGTTGTTTTTCAAGTCTATATATCTTTGGTTAGGCCTCATTTAGATTATGCTGCACGGTTTTGGTCACCGTATTACAGAATGGATATAAATGCACTGGAAAACGTACAAAGGAGGATGACAAAGTCGATCCCATGTATCAGAAATCTTCCCTATGAGGATAGACTGAGGGCCTTGAATCTGCACTCTCTAGAAAGGCATAGAATTAGAGGGGATATGATTAAGGTGTATAAATGGAAAACAGGTATTAATAAAGAGGATGTAAATAGCGTGCTAAAAATATCTAACGTAGACAGGACTCGCAGCAATGGCTTTAAATTGGAAAAGTTCAGATTCAGGAAGGACATAGGAAAACACTGGTTTGATAATAGAGTTGTGGATGAGTGGAACAAACTCCCAAGTACCGTCATAAACACTAAGACGTTGTGTAGTTTTAAAAATAGATTGGATAAATACATGAGTGGGTGTGGGTGAGTGTGAGTTGAACCTGACTAGCTTGTGCTACTAGGTCGGATGCACTGCTCCTCCCTTAAGTGACGTGTCTGACCTCAAGGTCATGGTGGGAGAATTGGAGCTGCCTCGCATAGGCCAGTAGGCCTGTTGCAGTGTTCCTTCTTCCTTATGTTCTTATGAATATGCCCCTGCTGTAGTGGAGATGTAGTGAAACAACATAAGATTGAATTCGCTCTTCTCATAGTGTCAACGGCAAACAGACTGATCGAACAGACTGAGAGACCAGTTACTCTAGTTCGAACAGGCACAAACCTCTTAGTGATGCTGGTGTTAAAGGTCTCCCAGAACACAAATATCCAAATGCTCAGCAGCCGAAACATAATCCAACTCTACATTATCAATGTCAGTCACCATCTCGTACTTGTGCTTAGTAGCATTGGCTTAACACAACCTCTGCCATTTACCTGTAAGGGAAAATATAAGTTTTTGATTTCTTCATCTCTTGTGAAGAATGGAATATTAAAGTTACCAAATAGCACCCAAGAAGAAATAGCAACAGTTGGGAAAGCATTTATCCCGCAGTTACATGGATGAAGGAGAGAAAAGTCACCGGAAGAACAGCGCCACATCAAGTTAGAATCACTGTAACAACCAAATTTCAGTTACATCACACCTATCACATTTTGCAACAGTTTGCTTTCAACTAAATGTTTTTGGCTGATTATGCAGTTAAATATCAAGATTTAAAGCGAATTGGAAGAGGCATTCATAAATCATCAGTACAAATGCTTAATTAAAACAAAATAGAGTTCAAATATAATTCAAACCCTTCAGAGAGACCAAAGAGATCAATGTTCTAAGATATACAAGAACATTAATCTTAACGACCCTCAGACGTTGCATTATCTAATAATCAGCATCGGAGGGTTGAAGTTAATTAGATACGATACTGAGAAATTATCACACGAAAAACAGTATTTATTTTTTTTAAATCATCCATAAAAAGCGAACTGGGAAAAAATAAGTCCAGTCTTTTCTCTAATAAAAATTTACCATTTTTCAAGAAAATAAATACAGTAAATAAGTGTAAAACCTTTATGTAAGCTTAGCGTACATAATTTTCCTTTTAACAGTGTTCATGAGGGCATTAATAACACCCTTGCCATTTAGGCCAAACTATATATATATATATAAACTATATATATATATATATATATATATATATATATATATATATATATATATATATATATATATATATATATATATATATATATATATATATATATATATATATATATATATATATATATATATATATATATATATATATATATATATATATATATATATATATATATATATATATATATATATATATATATATATATATATATATATATATATATATATATATATATATATATATGCAAAACAACCACTCTGAAAGAATAAAGAAATTCCAAGAGCTTTCGTGACTACTCACGTTATCAAGTAACTAGTTCCTTGATAATGTGAGTAGTCACGAAAGCGCTTGGAATTTCTCTATTCTTTCAGAGTGGTTGTTTTGCATATTTTGAAATCACCTGTTTACTGTGATCTTATTGCATATATATATATATATATATATATATATATATATATATATATATATATATATATATATATATATATATATATATATATATATATATATATATATATATATATATATATATATATATATATATATATATATATATATATATATATATATATATATATATATATATATATATATATATATATATATATATATATATATATATATATATATATATATAAACTTGCTTCAGGGAAAGCTCAAGGAGCGTGATAGCGAAATAATTTCTATTATATTTTTGGTCCAATTTCAATAAAAAAATTACAGTGATTTAAGCAGCGTTTGAAGCCTACACACTGTGTTTGTAGTGACTTATTGTCTTAAAAGAGAAATAGAAAAAATAAATAGTGCCTTATCCTACATGGCATAAAACTCTCCCTTTTCTTCAAAATTGGTAAGACATACAATGCTCTAGTTGACATCAGATGAAAGATAAGAGTTAGATAATCTTGGCACCAACGCTGTTTGAGTGAAAATGTCAATAGATTGCATAATAAAAATTTTGATTTTTTTTTTTGTGAGGAAAAAAAATCAATAAAAACAAAGCGGTAAAAAATATCGCAAAATCCCCTTTACATGCTAGTATATTCATCATTACTCAATAACCTGTGTAAAAATAATGTCAATAACTTATTCCTGAGTTACACATATGTATTACGTTTTCTGTAAAACTCTACGGTCACGGCACGCCACATTTCAGTATGTTAGACACCTCAACACATGTTGACAACACACAGGTGACTGAGCTATTATCATCATTCCCTGAATTTGAATGGAGTTCTCAGAGAAGTTGCAATGTAGTGTATTTAGAATGAAACAATCATAAAAATCGTAATTTTTGGAGTAAAAAAAACACGAATTGCCATCATGTCCTTTTGATGAAAGTAAGAACCAAAAAATTACATTTTTGGAAAAACATACTTAGAAATATGAGAGAAACAAGCTAATTACATCAACATGTTGCCAAAATTATGCACTATTTTTTTGTCAAGAAAATATCTTTTACCATAATTTTTCAATTTTTCTTTTTCTTATCACTCCTAAAACAATTCGAGCACTCCTCAAGGTTCTCCCTGAAGCTGTTTGAAAATTGTTTTCTCCTACTACCCCCTATATTTTATATATACTTTATTTAAAGACAAAATACATTGACAAAATACACTGACAAAATACAATGACAAAAATACAATAGGGAGTATAACAGCATAGACAACTCAGAGCTACATCTCGAAAACTTCGTTCAGCTCCCCGGCGGTGGGCCACGTGCCCAGAATGTTGCAGGCATTTCCTCTCTTGATCGCAACACTGAGTCTCTGAAAGAGGAAGCTGGCCACCCTGTGGTCCTTGGTTTCTATGATGAGTTTTTCACCCAGCTCTTTGAGGAACTTTAGAGCACACTTTCCCCATGCTGAAAGGGTCTCAGACTCTATTGGGATGAAGTCGTAGAAAGGGAAAAGGCCTTAATATTTGCGGGTATTCTGGGTCTCCCTGTGGCTGGCTGATGTACCCCCTTCTTGATCAGCCAGGTAATTCACCAGATATGAATCCAATAGAGAATTTATGGTTAACAGTTAAAAGTAAAATGAAAGCAGAGTCCATCACAACCATAATAGAGTTGACAGAAAGACTAACATGGGTATATAACCACGATGACAATGTGCAAACCCACTGTCCTTCTTACAAAGAAAGCATAGCTCGACGCATCGCTCCTTTAATTAAGCTAAAGGCGGAGCAACTAAGTTTTAAATGTACGGAATATATGTTCAGTATATTCGGGTAAACTGTATTCAACCATAATTGTATCATTCATGAAGGTTACTTTCTTTCCATATGGTTAACCATGTATGTACCGTGTCCTGTAACATGTCTGTACCGTGTCCTGTAACATGTCTGTACCGTGTCCTGTAACATGTCAGTACCGCGTCCTGTAACATGTCTGTACCGTGTCCTGTAACATGTCTGTACCGTGTCCTGTAACATGTCAGTACCGTGTCCTGTAACATGTCTGTGCCGTGATCTGTAACATGTCTGTACCGTGTCCAGTAACATGTCTGTACCGTGCCCCATAACACACCTAGTTGGCGACGATGTCTATACATGAGAGACCACTCTCCCTCTTCCAGTTATTTTACTCGCATTGGGCAATTTTGGATTGGCTGAGTACCATAATATAGAAGTGGCAGGTGCTGTCTGTCATAATCTGCATCAACAGTCAGGTAATCACCTTGACCTGACATCACTCCTAAAATATTATCATTCCAGTCTGTTTTCCTTTGTGTTTAAACTTTACATTCCATGTTAAATACGTACGTGCATTTCAGTGTCTTCCTCTTCCTAAATGATCTATGTCTCTGAAAATTAAACCTCGTCAGTTATATCATGACAGTTAAGTACTAAATAATTTAAAAAATAATAACTGAATTCGCTGGTAAACGGATGTTCAAAAGGCTGCAAAGCACTTTCACCTCTAAATCTGATTATACAAATTTATGTCTATGAAACTACAAGGTCAACAAGGTTTGTAAACGGAAATGATTAATCAAAAACTTTGAAATAAAAATCATGCAACAAAACGCCCATCAGTATCTAAGTCACGTAATTTATATACGAACATTAAACTACTAATAAATAGAGACACAGAACATACCGGAAATTAATTTTGTCAACCAGTCACCATCTCCGTTACATTAATTCATTCATGAAAATAGTCTGTACTCCTCTGTTTACTATGTCTGGGTTGCCATATATCAATTCTTCCCTGCAGAGTGTGTCAGGAAACTTTCATCCCCAACTATACATCCTAAGGACTAGCAGACACCATGAATCGTTCCTTTAAATGATGGGATAGTAGACAAGGAAGAGTTTTAGAATTATTGAAAATAAATGTGAGTATTCCGTGCAAAGTGAATGAAAAATTTGCAATATTCTTGAAAGAGTTAAGAGTTATACAGAAAGTAAAATTGCAGGGGAACTAGGAGGGTTTTGTAAGGTAGATGTGTAGGTAGAGTGCTTACAGTGAAGGATGTAAGTGAACAATTCTTATAAGGTATGGAGCGACTTGTTGCATTTATGGATTTACTGAAGAAGAGGCACTTGACTTGATAAACTGGGAAGCAATGTGACAGATATTGTAAATGTATGGAATAAAGAGAAGGTTGTTAGAACCAGTCAAGAATTTTATGCAGATAGTGTGGCTCAGGAGAGAGAGGGAACTATTTTCCAGAAAAAAATTAAGACTCAGACTCAGCTGCGTAATGTGACAATGGTGGTTTAGCATGTTTGTAGGAGTTGTGTTAGAAGCGAATACTAGGATTCAGGGAAAAAGTGTGGGATTGAAAGATAAATCATCTGATACAAAGTCTGAGTTGTAATCTTGGAAGATTTTGAAGGTTGATGGATGAATTTAGGAGCATATGTAAATGAAGAAAATTAAAAGAAAATATTGAAAACAGATAGGTGACAGGAATAACTAGAAATCTAGTCAACGAAAAATTGGATATCAGATTTGAAGAAGGTAGCATGGAGGAACTGAATGTATTCATGTATTTGGGAGTGAACATGTTCGTGAATGGGTCTTTGAAAGACAAGGTGAGCCATAGAATAGGTGAGTGGGGAAATAGTAGGTGGAGTGTTGAGGCATATATGGAAAACAAGAAGTTTTTATTCCTAAGCAAATAAGATAATATACCTGAGCACAGAGAAACAAGCACTTTTATATAGGTATAAGACATAGGTTTTAAATATTACGATAAGGGTGGAGGGACTAGAGATGTCATGGTATGAGCAGTGGGTTGGTGAATATTTTGCAGAAAATTCGGAGCACAGAAATTAGAAGACGGTGTTCCACGACCAAACGTATAATTCAGAGCGCTGAGGAGGGGTTGATGAGGAGTTCTGGAAATTTAGAAAGGATGGAAAAAATAGGATGAATAAAAAAGAATATAAAGCAGAGGTGGAAGAAATCAGAAAAAATGGTCGTTCCAGGAATGAATGGAGAGAGTGAGGGTAAAGGAGGTTTTCCTGATGGAGGTTTGAGCTACATATAACAGGCTATTGTGAGTGCGTTAGATCGGAGTGAATGTAGACTACTGGTTTTATGACTTAACGTGTAACTGGACTGTGAGTAAAGTAACATTTCTGAAAACATTCAGGGAAACCGGATAGCAAGAGTTGAGTCCTGAAGGAGGGAGGATCATCTGAAATGGGATGTCTCCACATCTTCTAGTAAAACAGATATTAAATGAATATTAATGAATGTGTTTCCTTTCTCTTCATCAACCAACCTGGGGGAGGGGGGGAGAGAAAACCAATGTGATAAAAAATCAAAGGATGTAAATAGCTTTGTCGTTTCTGGTAAATTATAATAATCGACTTAGTCGTTGCCTTTACAAAACAACATGTCAATAGTTTAAAATGCAAATCCTGAGATTTTCAGTAGATTTTATGTCTAAAGGGAAGAGCAAAACTCGTAAGGGTAATTCAGGTTCTGGGGAACGTAAGATACTCAGGTTTGATCCGAGTGTTTGCCCAGCATCAAAGCACCTCTCGTAAGAGAAGGACTCGAAAACACGAAGAATTAAAGTTATCCACTCAGTCACTAACTGTTGGACAGAATACCTTACAATACCAAGTTCCCGGTGAAAGTCTTCATGACAGCAAGCAACAAATGTTTGCTCAGTATTACTTTACAATGTTAATGCTATTTATTTCACTTAGAACCTGTTAGATTTCGCATCGAACACCCTGTGAATAACACTCTACAACATATCTTAATATTTCTAGATATCTTTAATACACCATAATACACCCAAAACTCACTGGATGTCTTTAATATGCTTTAAAACATATAAAATCAATTATATCTCTCTCCAGAAAAGTTAACATGCGAGAAAGTCAGCTGTGTTATTGCAGATACAGGCATTCAATTTGGGTCCGGACAGCAATGAATCTTGATGAGGAACGACCTGATAGCGTGTTTGCTGCACTCATTAAAATGCACACTTGATTCAGCGGTCGTTGGGTCAGCGTGTGTTGGTCTAGGTATATCACGCTTGCTTCAGTTATCGCTGAACAGGGTTCACTAGCGCACTCCTTCATCAATGGCTACTAGTTCACCCACACTCTTATATGTTTGACTTATTAAATTACCGTTGCTTCAGGGATCATTGGTCAACTTGTGTACTGGTATAAGACACGCCACGTCTCACCACTTTCTGGTCATTAAGGTAAGCTTGTTTTTTTCCTGATAAAAGAGGCATAGAGAAGTGTGAGTAATTAATGGAGGGTTTTTATGTGCTGGAACACGCTAGAGCAATAATATACATGAAGGAGTGTTATACCCATAGTGGCTATTTAGCGGGGGGCAAATGGCAGAAAATTAGGCTTCATACAAGGAAGGAGAGGATAGATCCATTTCTCTAGATCAAGAACAATTTACTAGCTTCAAAGAACAATCGTCTAGAAGAGCTAAAGTAATTTGGATTAGAAAAATTGAAGATTCCAAACGTATGAGTAAGGATTATTGGGAAAACTGGTTCAGGAAAACAAATGGGTCGATTAGAAAGGCAACTATATAGTTGATATTACATGCAAAGAGGTCGCTTCCTCTACTCGTTTCAAATCCTAGTCCTGTCTCAGGTGTGCTAAAATCCCCATGTCAGAGTAACATACAAGTGAACATGGACAACTTGTGTAATACGACTCGCCTTATCTGGGAATCGATTCCGGACCCCTTGGGTGGGATCCGATCACTCCACATTCAATTACAGATTACATTTGATGGCTTGCATCCTACTACCATTAACTGAAGAAAAAAGAAACAAATGAAAGTGTTCGAGCATATGATGATATATATATATATATATATATATATATATATATATATATATATATATATATATATATATATATATATGTATATGTATATATATATATGTATATAATGTCGTGCCGAATATGTAAAACTAGTCAATTAACAAGAACTCATTTAAAATTAAGTCCTTTCTGAAATTTTCATTTATACGTTTAAAGATATATTTTTTTCATTAATGTTAATGTAAAAATTTTTAATTTTGCACCAAAAGAATCTTAGAAAACTTACCTAATCTTATTATAACAAGAGCAATTTATTTTAGCCTAACCCAACTAAATATATTTTAGATTTGTTTACAGTAATTTAATACTAAACAAACACAGTGAAATATATTTTTTTCGTTAGGTTCGAAATGATTTTGGCAATATTATTGCATACACAAATTTTCACTTATCCTATATGGCAAGATGAGCGTTGGTATTTAAGCCAAGACAGCAAGTTCTGCCTATTCGGCACGACATATGTCATATATATATATATATATATATATATATATATATATATATATATATATATATATATATATATATATATATATATATATATATATATATATATACATATATATATATAATATATATATATATATATATATATATATATATATATATATATATATATATATATGTATATATATATATATATATATATATATATATATATATATATATATATATATATATATATATATATATGTATACACATATATATATATATATATATTATATATATATATATATATATATATATATATATATATATAGATATATATATATATACATATATATATATATTATATATATATATATATATATATATATATATATATATATATATATATATATATATATATATATATATATATATTTCTCTATTCTTTATATATATATATATATATATATATATATATATATATATATATATATATATATATATATATATATATATATATATATATATATATATATATATATATATATATATATATATATAACCATTAATACGCCTTTTGATCCATATTAAGCAAATCCAAGTTAGAGGAGCATCAACACTTGCTATTAATCTGGTTAGTTAGCCATGTTTAATAATTTTATATAAATATTTATGTGAAGCTCAAAACCCATTATGGTCATTCAGTGGACTGAGTGGAAGACGACTGTGACTCCGTCTGTTAAGTGGAGACAGAGAACTACTTAGTTATACTCGTCTAGTTCGCTAGTTTGCAATAGTCTCATAGAATATGCATAAATGAAAAAACTTTTCAAGACAGTTTTCCAATACATGTGTGTGTGTGTGTGTGTGTGTGTGTACTCACCTAGTTGTACTCACCTAGTTTTGAGGTTGCAGGGGTCGAGTCCTATATATATATATGTGTGTATATGTGTGTGTGTGTGTGTGTGTGTGTGTGTGTGTGTGTGTGTGTGTGTGTGTGTGTGTGTGTGTGTGTGTGTGTGTGTGTGTGTGTGTGTGTGTGTGTTTGGTCCTTTCCCAAGTTCCGTAAAGAAAACTTTAAATCACACTTTACAGTCTACTCAGGGCCTGGAAAAGAAGAGAAGGTCCGCTATGATCACCTAAAATAACAACTTACTATATAAAGAGATCCTGGGTTACTTCAGGTTACTTCACACGTTCATGAACAATCTAACAGTCTCTTTGAAAATCAAAGAGCAAATGAAGAAATGTTATGGTGATGCCGACAAGATGTGGAGAAAGACACTTTTTTACAGTTCAGGACATTTATTAAAGGAAATGTTTGGCCACGAGTTACTCTTCAGTCCTAATACAGTGTGATGAATGGTTTGAAAACCGAAACGTTGAAGATTGATACATTTATCCAACATATGGGAATCTTTATAAGGACTGAAGAAGCCACTCGTGGCGAAACGTTTCCTTCAATAAATATCCTGAAATATACATAAGTGTCTTTTTCCACAAAGAACAAATATTGTTAGAGTAATTCTATCCGGCAAACATTGTGAAGCTTTGGACACGTGAATATATAATGTCTTTAAAAGCTTCATCATATCATGTATATATGAGATTAACAAAATATATTGCAAAAGTAAAAAAAAAATAATGTGCTCTCTTTCTCAAAAAACATTGTCCTGCTTTTATCTGCAATTCTTTTATATCCCATGAGATGATAAACGTGTTGAATATGGTTTCAGTACACCATTTCTTGATTCATTAATCTGGCAGTCAATAAAAAGAGTAAAAAAAAAAAAACTAAAGACAATGACGAACAAGCTCAACACTGCATGATTGTTCCAGCAGAATCAAGGACGCCCCGGCTCATGGAGAAAGAATACATCGAAGATACTCTAGGAGGTGGGTAAAAGATTCAGTGCTGTTGTATCATGGGTACGCTTCCCAGCACTGAGTTACTTGCAGGTATGTTTTATATGCAGTTGTTGACAAACATCCACCAAACCTTATGTGTTTTATATCCCAATATCATTATACCATTAACACATGTTTTAAATGTTGTGTACCAAATTACGTAAGCCATACACATTAGTTTACTTATAAAAAAAATGGGCTAAGCCAGAGAACCGGAAAATTCAAACGGCCTCAGGAAGAAATTAAAATATTTTTCCCAGCATCCTCGTTATCTACACTGAGGACATAGGTCCTTGTATATATATATATATATATATATATATATATATATATATATATATATATATATATATATATATATATATATATATATATATATATATGCAATAAGATCACAGTAAACAGGTGATTTCAGAATATGCAAAACACCCACTCTGAAAGAATAGAGAAATTCCAAGCGCTTTCGTGACTACTCACATTATCAATAGTTCCTTGATAATGTGAGTAGTCACGAAAGCGCTTGGAATTTCTCTATTCTTTCAGAGTGGTTGTTTTGCGCATATATATATATATATATATATATATATATATATATATATATATATATATATATATATATATATATATATATATATATATATATCACAAGATATTCCACTTACACTGAATAACCAATAATTATTTTAATAAAATGTATGAGAATTCTGTCAATAACAGTAATACTATATTTACGGAATTACTTATGCTCACCATATAGAGTGGTTATGTTCAGATTAAATATTTCCCTGTACCACTGGAGTAATTACGTGATTCAAAGTTAATTACAATTTCAATTACTCTTCTGGAGTTTTAATCATAATTTCAATCTCAATTACATCAACAGAAAAATTAAAAAAATAATTATTTGACATTTTGAATTAAATTATTTTATTATGATAATAATCACTAATATATACACTAATATATTTTTACACTATAATTAAAACAATGACTCTGAAACTAAAATCTGATAACATTAAATGAAGTGTTATCAAATGTTGTTGTAAGTATAAAATAAGCTATTTAACAAGGTGCACAATGGTGAAAATAAAACTTACTCTAATGGTATACAAAAACTTACGTAAGTTACTTCCATTTTCAAATGATAAAGTTCATTAAGATCCAGCCATGGAAGGTACTCGTAAATTTCTCGGTTACGTTCAATTAGAAGTTCCTGGAAGATTGCAGGTTCTACCTGCGCTATATTAAGAATAAAATGAATTTCGGCTATGGTTAATACTCTGTGCTGAAGGGATTGTACAATCCATCATTTCTCTTGCTCTGTTCTTCAGAGGGAGCGCCTTCGAAGGAGAATCCCTCCAATAGAGCAAGAGATATACGTCGAATAGAGCACAATCCTCTACTGCCGTATACACTCTTTCAAAAGAAAGTAATACAGCACATATGGAGCTTCTGAGGATAAGATTTGCTGTAGATTCAGGAAGCAACTTGTCTTGAGAGTTCTTTTTAGGTGAAAAGTAACAAATTATTTAATTCCAGACTATTATAAGGACATAGGTAAATGTAATTTCAGATTGTGATGAATAAGCCGAACAGGTGAGTTTGGCCAAGTCGGCAATTATGTCCTCTGCCGAATAAGCATAATGAAAATTTGTTTTTACCATAAATTTGCGAAAATCAATCTGACCATAATGAAAAAAATATATATATTATTTATTTTAAGCAATATTAAGTACATTTTAATTTACCTTTGATACGTATAGTAAAACCTAGTTAAAAAAATACGTTAGTTTAAGTTTGGTTAAGTGAGATTTCTAAGTTAGTTTTGATCCAAAAGTAAAAATCTCTATATCATTGTCAATAAAAAAAAAATATATATCATTATGCATTTTTTTTTAAAGTCTCATTTTTAAGGAAGTTCGGGGTTTTCGAGAGCAAGTTCGGATTATTAGGTACGACATTTATATACAGATTGTACTGGATACGGTCAACTTTTATTTCACTGTTTCAGTAAGACAATTTTATATGCATTCCAGATTCGTTCCAGCTGTTTAAAAACAGACAAGTTTAAGTACGTTTTAGTCCCATTTTGTTGTTGAAAAAAAAGGCTATTCTCAGTGCATTTTAGCTTCATTTCTTTACTGTAAGTAAAGAATACTGAAAGAAGATTCCAGATTCATTTCTTACGTTTAATTAAGTACGGACTGCTCTAAGTACTTTGCAGGGTTATTTCCTATGATTTAGGGCAGACTATTTTAAATAATTTAAAGTCCATTTCATTTGATAATGTACAAACTATTCCAAGAACATTCAATGTCCATTTCATGTGCGTGATTCACGACAGAGATTAAACAGTGCGTGCAGCAGCTCTTGTAAGGTATACACAGAAACATTCCAGTATGTATGAATATATACACACGTATACACGCCCACATACAACCAAACAATAATACACTTGTTTTAGAATGCATTTTCTGATCTCTGTCTGTCTGTCTCTCTGTCTCTGTCTGTCTGTCTCTCTGTCTCTCTCTTATATACAGGGCTCTACAAGGTTATGTTATTGGAGCTAACTTTATTTACAAGCGAAGAGCCGTTACCTACATTAGTTCATTTTAAAACCTACTTAAATATACAACGGTACGGGTGGGGATTGAACTAGCGGCAGGTGAGTCGCAAAACTCGAGGCCAATGAGTAAGCCACTGGTCCAGCTGGCTACAATAAAGCCTTTTTATTGTTATGAAATCATCTATGGGCCAGGGATTTCACTTAATCAATTGACTTCATTTCGGTGAAGTAATTATGTTCTAGACTCGAGTCATCCTGGGAATAAATGATCTCAGATGAAGCGATGTTCTGGAGAAGGGCACAATGAGAGTGTAGTTGCTGTTTGCTGCCCGTCTTGTTGTGTAGCTCACTTCTCGCTGTCGTCGGAGTGGAGTTAAGTGTGCTACTTTGATAATATTTGCCTTGTACAAACTAGTAAGGCCACCCACATCCCTCTAGTGTTGAAGGCTCTGATGAAATGACAGATCTGTCCAGGGTGGGTCCAAGAGAGGGACGAGTTGTCTTGATCTCTTCTCTCTTCTGTCAAGAAATAGCAGATAAGATGGGGGGCAGACAGTTAAAGAACGTGGAGCATACTCAAAGTGCGGAAGTACTTGTGCCTCGTTCGGAATCTTACACCTTCTACAGTCGAGCAGATGCGAGGTACATCTAATTGCTTTATGTTTCTCTGCCTCTCTGAAAGAGTTAGGAGAGAGAAGAAAAAATTAAAGCAATGGTAGGTAGGACCTTCGACTAGTGAAAATGGCTGAATGATAAGTGTCAGACATATGACCACTGTCATCAACGCAGCCGTCTGACTCAGTATGAACAACTGAACACTGTGCAACCTTCCTAGGTTGCACAGTTTATTTTCAGGGCCCTACATTGAAAATGTATTGACGAATTTGCAGTAACAACCTTGATATAATAAAATTCTTGGAATAACTGAACATTAACAAATCAAGCATGCCGACTGAGATACCTGGAGAGTTTACCTGGAGAGAGTTCCGGGGGTTAACGCCCCCGCGGCCCGGTCTGTGACCAGGCCTCCTGGTGGATCAGAGCCTGATCAACCTGATCAATCAGATTTATTAAAAAATGTAGATACCATGGGTTAGCCAATTTCTGTAATATTTAATGAATCAGTAAATGAAGATAAGGGACAAATAGTCTGGAAACCATCAAAGTTTACCTGAATATAAGAAAAGGGTGACAAGAATATACCCTCAACTATCGTGCCATCAGTTTAACGTCCATTTTAGGGAAACAATTGGATTCTATTGTTAGAGCCAAGATAGTAACTTTAATGGAAAATAATAACTTAACCAGATTCAGCAACAAGAGATTATACCTTACTAACTTGCTTGATTTTTTAATAACACGAACATATACAAAAACTGGGATTCAAAAATTCCACCAAACTTTACGTATATACATTTCCTGAAAGACTTCAAGTTGTAACCTCGTAGAAAACTGATGGACAAATTGAAAGCGCAAAGTATAGTAGACAAAGTTTATTCCTGAATGAACAATTAGAGACATCTACAACATCTGGATATTTTTATTGAAGACGTTTCGCCATCCAATGATTTTATCAATACAATCTTGAAGAATCTAAAGACTCGAAGGCTGAGAGACTGATTACCTCATCTTTTGTAAATAGTTCTACTGTCTTCCCATTAAATCCTTGAATTTGTATTGATAAAGCCACTGGATGGCGAAACGTCTACAATAAAGACACCCAGATGCACATTCTTCATCTTGACTGTATTATACACTACACATTTAGAACTTCATGTCTGTATAAGTGACTGGCTCACCGACAGGAAACAGAAAGTGGTGCTCAACGGAGAGATGTTTAAGTGCCTCACGTAAAAGATAAGGTTATCCAGGAATATGAACTCAGTTCATTCCTCTTCACAATGTATATTAAATGATGCCAATGTAGGGATAACATCTAAGATAACAAATCTTGTGAATGACACCAAATTGGGAACAAATGAAGCATCCAAAGGTGATTGATTATTCAGAGTGACATGGAGTAACATGGACCTGCCTCGCATGGGTCAGTAGGCCTGCTGCAGTGTTCCTTCTTTCTTATGTTCTTATGTTATTTTTTGGGACAGAGACGCTGTGGTCAGAGACGAAAAAGATGACGTTTAACATAGACATGCATTTTTGGGTCCGAAACATGAATATACAGTAAAATGTCTGGAAATAATCTAACCGAAGCAGGAGAAGCCTAAGCAATGAAGTAAAAATAATTAAGCAATGGCTATCTGGGAAAGCATAGCTAACAGAATGGTAGCTTTGATAACTAGAAACTTGGAAAAAAAAAAACACCAGATTGTTCACATGTAAACACTATAAAGCACTTGTGAAACTGCACCATGAATATGTAGCGGAGTTTTAGTCCCCAGATTAGGTGAGAAACTAAGAAATACTGGAAAGGAAACAAAGAATTAATACCAAACTCATACCCTCATCTAGAAACAAATCATGTTTTCTCTAAGGAAAATAAAAACTACTCTATCTCATTGAACTCTTTAAGATATTAAATGGAGTTATTTAAAATGCTTAATGCATACATAACTCGTAAAAGTAACCGAGAGACATAAACATTTGCAAACAGAAATATAGCAGAAAGAAATAACCAGCACTCAATAAAGAACCAGATGGACACGCACTTTGCAGGTATAAGATTCATCATGATACATAGCATCATAGTCGGGAGGAGCTGTCAGCGCCTTCATGTGCTAATAAGGTACAATGACAAACAAGGCCATGGTCAGGACTAAGCTCTCAATAAATTTCCCCTAAAGTTTGTATATATGTTGCATGGCATATTAGTCAATAAAACCGCACATCCCGTCACCGACACTCGCACTCTTTTAAAAAAAACAGATCTCCCTCAGTAATACATTTGATTCAGAATATATTTACTGGATATGCTATACAGTTCACTTTATATTAAATCTTTCTTATGAATATGAATACAAACCAGTTTATGCAGTTTTTTGAAGTGATAACACCATCGCAGATCATCTTCACTACCCATCACTAACACCATCACAGTCCATCTTCACTACACATCACTAACACCATTATAGTTCATCTTCACTACACATCACTAACTCATTACAGTTCATCATCACTTATACATCACTAACTCATTACAGTCTATCTTCACTACACATCACTAACACCATCACAGTTCAGCTTCACCACACATCACCATCACCATCCCTGTTCATCTTCACTACACATCACAAACATCATCACAGTTCATCTTCACTACACATCACTAAAACCATCACAGCTCAGCTTCACTACACATCACTATCACCATTACTGTTCATCTTCACTACACATCACAAACATCATCACAGTTCATCTTCACTACACATCACTAAAACCATCACAGCTCAGCTTCACTACACATCACTATCACCATTACTGTTCATCTTCACTACACATCACAAACATCATCACAGTTCATCTTCACTACACATCACTAAAACCATCACAGCTCAGCTTCACTACACATCACTATCACCATTACTGTTCATCTTCACTACACATCACTATCTCATTATAATTTATCTTCACTACGCATCACTAACTCCATCACAGTTCACCTTCACTACACATCACTGTCACCATCCCTGTTCATCTTCACTACACATCACTAGCAACATTATAGTTCATCTTCACTACACATCACTGACACCATCACAGTTAATCTTCACTGTCACTACATATCACTATCGCTATCATTGTTCATCTTCACTACACATGACTAACACCATCACAGTTCATCTTCACTACATATCACTATCACCATCACTGTTCATCTTCACTACACATCACTAACTTCATTAGAGTTCATTTTTACTACACATAAGTAACACCATCACAGATCACCTTCACTATTCATCACTAACACCATCACAGATCATCTTCACTACTCGTCACTAACACTATCACAGTCCATCTTCACTACCCATCACTAACTCATTACAGTTCATCTTCACAACACATCACTAACTCATCACAGTTCATCTTCACTATATTATCACAAGTCCATCTTCGTTACATCATCACAATTCATTTTCATTGCACTTCAGTTACACCATCAACGTTCCTCACTATTTAACAGTCAAATAGCATAAAAAATTAAAAAGGTAAGAATTTATCTGGGGATGTATTGATCCAATATTATAAGTCTTACACCACTAACGTTCCTCACTATTTAACAGTCAAATAGCATAAAAGATTTAAAAGGTAAAAATTATTCTTGTAACCTATTGATCGAATTGTTTCCAAATGGATATGAAGAGAATTTCTCTGGTGCTCCCCGAGACCGACCTTGGTCATCCCTACTGCACCGCAACTGTTAACGGACTTGTGAAAGTTGACTTCCTCATTGATTCTGGATCACACTTCTCGGCTATTGACGATAAAATACTCCATGATGCTGGGCTTAGTGAATTAATCAATTGTAACAAAGTTTCCAATGTAGTCGATACCTTTAAGAAAACATGCAAATTCAGAGGAAAAATTTAACTTATCATCAAGATCTCCGACGCAGTAATGCTCCATGAATTTCGTGTGTCTGACAAAAGCTTAAACGTCCTTGGTAGAGACTTTCTTGGACAACACGATGCTGCACTTACCTTCTCTCATTCAAGATGCCGTCTCCACTTCAACGTAAAAAGGGAAGACGGCAATTTCCGCAAGTTTTTCACTATCCCCTGCGAAGTCTTTGGTCACAAAACAGAAGCTCTTCTAGACTCGGGGCAGACTATGGTGAGTGTGAACCCTGACTTCGTAAGTACTGAGCAACTTTCTCAGCTAGATCCAGAAATAGAAATCGTTGAGTTTCAGACTTGGACTGGAACATCGTTGGAAGAACTGATTACCACCAACAGACCAGTTCCAATATTGATAAACAACCGCCGCTGGACAAGTCACGGTACCGACTTTCATAAAGCAATTAATTTCGACGTCAGCCTAGGCATTAATTTCCTAAAAGACCAAAACTTTGTTTTGTATTTCAAAAAGTATCTTGCACGTCCTCGTAAGAAACCAAAACGATTGGCAAGACAGAAACAGAAGAATTGAGGAGCGACTATAACAAAAATTCAATAGATTCACCGGTAAATATGTCATTTTACGAGTGATTAACGTGGCTTCAAGTGTATCAGTGTGGTGACGGATGGACACTGGAAAATAGCCACCAACGCTTCTATCTACATCTAAACATAATTACAGTATGAGCAAACATAGAAAGACTGGTTTGTTAAATATATTAATTCACTTTTAACCTGTGTTTCGCATGACGTCTTGTCTTGCAACACACACACACACACACACACACACACACACACACACACACACACACACACAAGGAACTCTGAGCAGCCACCTCCACGTGGTGAGTTCTGGGTGTTTTGTCTGACTGTCAGAAGATAATGTCAGGCAAAATAGCTGAGAGCTGCTGTCAGTATACAGTTTGTGTTATGTACAGTATATACACAACACTGCCAGTCATCACTGACTCTCCTACAAAACCAACTTAGTGATGCTTGAAGCTTTAACTCCTTCACATATATAAAAAAAAATAATAAATGACAAAAATCCTGTTCAAGATTTATTATTTTCTTTTATTAGAGATGAATGTTAAATATTATTTATATATATTTTTTTTATTTTTACTTATATTTTTTATTAATTTATTAATTCATTCTTTACGGTTTTATTCTTTTCTTTTATTTATACATTTTTAATTTATTAATTTTCTAATTATTTCATTATATTTTTTATGATTTTTTTATTTTTATATACTAATGCAAATAGTGCTAAGTGTAGAGGTGATTTTTGTAGTGGTGATTTTTAATAATTTTATGTAGAGATGATTTTTAGTAGCGATTTATGTAGTGGTGATTTTTTAGTGGTGATTTTCTTAAGGTGAATTTTCGCGGTGATTTTTGTAGCAGTGATTTTAGTGGTGATTTTTAGTGGTGATTTTTGTTGTGATGTTTTAGTGGTAATTTTTGTAGTTTTGATTTTTAAAGTTGTGATTTTTATACTGGTGATTTTTGTAGTGGTGATTTTTGTCGTGATGATATTTGTAGTGGTAATTTTTGTAGTGGTGAGTTTTATCGTGGTGATTTTTATAGTGGTGATTGTTGTAGTGGTGATTTTTGTAGTGGTGATTTTTGTACTTTTGATTTTTATAGTGGTGAATTTTTTAATTGATGATTTTTGTGGTAGGGATTTTTGTAGTAGTGATTTTTGTAGTGGTGATTTTTAAAGTGGTGATCTTGTAGTGGTGATTTTTGTAGTAGTGATTTTCGTAGTGGTGATTTTTAGAGTGGTAATTTTTATAGTCTTGATTTTTATAGTTGTGATTTTTGCAGTGGTGATTTTTGAAGTGGTGAATTTTGCAGTGATGATTTTTGTTGTGATGATATTTGTAGTTATGATTTTTATACTGACTTTTAAAATGGTGATTTTTATAGTGGTGACTCGGATTACAATTTTCCAACTTAATGTTCAACATTTCTTTAATAACCGTTACCTCCTTGAGGTTGAACTACATAATTACAATCCCGATGTTATACTCTTGAACGAGACAGCTGCAAGAGTTGATCAACATATTAAATTACGTGGTTACTCTACTGTGGAGAAATCGAGAGGACCTTTTAGTGGTGTAGCCATCTTAGTTAAATTAGGCTATACATTTAAAAATATTCATGTTGATGAAGATAACATTCTTGCAATAGAAATGACGACGTCTCATGGCCAACTAGTGATAGCAACTGGATATTTTCCCCCGAGACAACAATATATAGAGTCAATTCCTCTACATAGGATATTAAGCAGAAATATTCCAACAATTCTAGCAGGAGATTTTAATGCTCATCACCCTGCCCTCTTTAACTGTGGAGCTGGTATTCCACTGGGTGACTTAAAAGGAAAACAACTATTTAATATCATGACAGCTAGAAACTTGTCATTTCAAGGCCCATTCTTTAAATCGTACATTGGACCTTACCCAGGGACACCAGATATAGTACTGACAAACAGAGACTGTGACATCTTTCACTGTCGTATATCTCCTGGTGGAAACGTAGGATCTGACCATATCCCCGTTATAATACAACTACAAACTTCTCCATTTAGAATCCCTGTACCTCCTAAACCCAATCTTAACACCCTAGGATTTGACCCCTTCAGGGCATTTCTGGGTGACGATGAAATTGTGTCGTTGGAAAATCTACCTTCCACTGCAATTGATGATGCAATCAGGTCCCTGCATAATCGAATAATTGAAGCTACTAATGCAATTTGTCAATTAGCTTCCACAAAGATATACCAACAATATAAACCTACTAGGGAAATTAGAGACAATTTAAGAAATTATCAAGCAGAATGTCAAAGGCATCTTCAAACGCGACAACCACCAGCAGCTACACTGCACCGATTAAGGCAAGAATTAATTAACATGATTAGTCATCACAAACGGGACTTATGGAAATTGCTAGTTCTTCAAGCTAATCAGTATAAACGTGAACCAGCAAAATTTTGGAGTAAGATCCGACAACTTTTAGGGGAAAAGCACAAGGCTCCTAACTACCTAGTTCATACCTTCACTGATGAGGAGTTTATCTGGAGTTTATCTGGAGAGAGTTCCGGGGGTCAACGCCCCCGCGGCCCGGTCTGTGACCAGGCCTCCTTAGGTCAGTGTCCCAGGATGCGACCCACACCAGTCGACTAACACCCAGATACCCATTTTACTGATGGGGAACATAGACAACAGGTGGAAAGAAACACGTCCAATCTTTCTACTCTGGCTGGGAATCGAACCCAGGCCCTCACCGTGTGAAGCGAGAGCGTTAACCACCAGGCCACCAGAGGATGATGAAGATGTTGAAATTAAACTTGACGATCCACAGGACCAGGCTAATTTGATGGGTGATGTATGGGAGAAAATTCTAGCCCACAATAACAGTCGTCAATTTAACAATAATCATTATCGGTTGGTAAATGAATGGAGAGATGAGAACTTGGATGATCTACAACCACTACCTTCCATCGATACTTCAACTCTTAAAGATACCCACCAGCTTACTAGACCTATTACATTACTCGAGATGAGTCAGGTTATTGGCAGAATGAGAAATAGAGCCCCTGGCCTCTCTGGATAACAATGAAACAAATAAAGTTCCTATCTAGAAAATGTAAACAGTCTTTGGTAAATATCTTTAATGCCATCTTGGCCTCAGGACATTTTCCAGTTGTTTTTAAGACTGCTAGGATGATCTTTCTTGGTAAGCCCAATAAAAACATCCACCAACCTGGGAACTATAGATCTATATCTTTACTTGAAGTCACTGGAAAAGTTCTTGAGAAAGTCATTTCCAACAGATTGAACTACTATATGGAGTTTAATCACTTGTTTACTGAAAAACAATTTGGCTTTAGAATACATAGAGGTACCAATCATGCAATAAATGTTATTTTCGATACTGTAGCAAGTCTAAGACATCAGGGCAATCTTGCCTTAATTGCCACCAGAGATGTTCATAAAGCTTTTGATAGCTTATGGCATGATGGCCTTATATACAAACTCATTGACCTACCAGACTATAACTGGACTTTTCTCAGATTAATAAATAATTTCTTAACTCAAAGAAAAATCATTCCCACCTTTCATGGCAGGTCGACAGAGCCTTTTATACCGACAGCTGGTGTCCCACAAGGTTCTTGTCTCAGTCCACTTCTGTTCAACATTTATGTGAATGACCTTCCTCAACCAGAGTTTAATGATAAAATTGTGACACAGTTTGCAGATGATGTTATTCATGTCGTCTCATCAACTCCGGTAACAGGAAAATATAAGTATGAGAGAGTCATAGAAAAAATGAATATTGAACTTCGTAAAACATCTAATTGGGAAAAGAAATGGAGAATTACGACTAATCCTGACAAGGTCCTTGTTAGCACGATATGATGTTTTACATCAACAATTGAAGATAAAGGGGGTATCTCCATCAGAGGTACACCTGTAGCCATTAGAAACCCTAACAAGATTTTGGGATATGAAATAGACAGGCTGCTCCACTCAACATCTCATGTAACTAAAAAGATCAACATAGCCAAAGCCGGTCTTAGCAGTCTCTTTCGATTCAATCAAGCCCCTCAACATGTCAAAAAATATCTGTATAAAATGTTAATAAGACCAATACTCGAATACCCTTGTGTCCCAATGACATTAACAACAAAGACCAACATGCTACGGCTACAAAGGGTCCAGAATAGAGCTCTTCGCTTCATTACCGATACCAGGAGGAGAGACAGAGTTAAAATGGCAGATTTACACATACAACAAGATATTACTGCCATAAATGTACGCCTCGACACTCTAAAAAAGAAACAACTCTATTCAATACAAGAACTCTACATGCCAGATAGAGAACATCCTATACAAGTGGTAAATACCACGGATTATATCATCAATACTCCTCCTCACAGGACTCAAAGAATGACTCTCCCACAGAGGGTCCGTCGTTTTATACATAAAGATGATTACCATCGACCAATGATATTGAGCAACCTCCCTGATGAAGAAGATTGGGTAGCACCAGAACCCTTCTATGTATACTAAGAAAATCATCGCCCCCAATTAGGGAGACATCTTATATAACAATCTAATGTAAAAATTATGATATTTACCATGGCTGGACACCACCTGTAAGAAGCCATTGTCAAGTAATTCTATAAACTGGCCAGAAAATTATTGCCTTCATTGTCGCATAAATATCCGTTGTGCAATCGCAAAAAAAAAAAAAAAAAAAAAAAAAAAAAAAAAAAAAAAATAGCAATTGCAACTTGCATAATTACTACCAATTCAGAGTCATGTACTTATAAATCTGTTATATCTATGTGACTCTGATGGGTTAGTATTATACCCCTTCAAGAATATCTTATCATTTCACATACACTTTTTAAATTACACCAAAGTGGTTGGGCCACTTACCTTTTATATCCTACCTCTCTACCCCCTCCCACCCTTTTCCAATATTTCCATCCTTACCCATCCTTCTTCCTTACCCATCTTACCAAAGCTCTGGTCATAAGAAGAAGAAGTGGTGACTTTTATATTGGTGATTTTTGTAGTGATGATTATTGTGGTTATTTCTATATTGGTCATTTTTATAGTGATGAATTTCATAGTGGTTATGTTTGTAGTGGTTATTTTTGTAGTGGTGACTTTTATAGGGGTGATTTTAGTGGTATTTTTTGAAGTTTTTATTTCTACAGTGGTGATTTTTATAGTGGTGATTTTTGTAGTGGTGATTTTCGTAATGGTGACTTTTGTAGTGGCGATTTTTGTAGTGGTGATATTTGTGAATTATATAGTGGTGATTTTTATAATGTTAATTTCTGCAGTGGTGATTTTTAGTGGTGATTTTTGTTGATATTTGTAGTGGTGTTGCTTATAGTGGTAATACTTGTAGGGGTGATACTCGTTGTCAAACTTATAGTAATGGGACTGTAAGTAATGAATCTTGTAGTGATACTTGTAGTAGTGGTACTGTAAGTAATGAATCTTGTAGTGATACTTGTAGCAGTGGTACTGTAAGTAATGAATCTTGTAGTGATACTCGTAGTAGTGGTACTGTAAGTAATGAATCTTATAGTGATACTTGTAGTAGTGGTACTGTAAGTAATGAATCTTGTAGTGATACTAGTAGTAGTGGTACTGTAAGTAATGAATCTTGTAGTGATACTTGTAATGGCAATACCTGCAGTGATGTTACTGGAAATACTGACACTTGTAGTGCTTACGCTTGTGGAGATACTTGTTGAAGTGATACTTGCAGTGGTGGTACTGGAAGTACTGATAGCAGTGGTTATACTGGAGCTACTAATACTTGTAATGGTGATACATGAAGTGATCGAACTGGAAGTACTGATACTTGTAGTGGTGATAATTGTAGTGGTGATACTTGAAGTAGTAGTACTGGAAATACTGATACTTGTAGTGGCTACACTTGCAGTGGTGATGCTTCTTGAAGTGATAATTGTAGTGGTGGTAGAGGAAATACTGATACTTGTAACAGTTAAATTTATGATGATAAATGTAGTGGTGATACTTGTTGTGATACTTGTATTGGTGATTCTGGAAGTACTAATAATTATAGTGATGATACTTGCTGTGGTACTTGTAGGGGTGGAATTTCTAGTAGTGATACTTATATGGGTAGTACTGGACGTACTTGTAATTGTAGTGCTGGTGCTTTTAGTGGTGAGACTTTCATTGGTGATACTTGTAATTGTGATACCTGCAGTGGTGTTACTGTAAGTATTGATAACTGTAGCGGTGGTACTGGAAATACTAATACTTGTAGTGGCGATACTTGTTTTGGTGCCTGTTTTTATCAACATTTAACATTTCCTAAAAATATATCCTCAGTCTTCCCAATAGTTCCAACTCTCCATCTAATAACTCTCCTCTCCTATCTTTAACTGTCAAATCCATTCATTCCCTGGACTTTCTTGACTTATTACTCTCGTTCCAAAACGTTTTCTTATTCTCAGGAAAATTTGTTGATAGTATCTCACCCACTCTCTCATTTGTTCTCCTTTTACGTTCGTTCACCACTCTCTTAACTTCACTTTCTCTCTCCATGCACTCGTCCCTCCCTGCATCACTTCTTCTTTGCAAAAACCTCTCATATGCAAACTTTTTCTCTCTTACTACTTACTCTCTTAGCCTCATCATTCCACCAATCGCTCTTCTTCGCTCCCACACCCTCTTTCCTGTAACCACAAACTTCTGCTGAGCACTCTAATATTACATTCTTAAATCTATCCCATATCTCTTCAACCTCATTCCCTATACTCTCTCGGTGGCCTGGTGGCAAAAGCTCTCGCTTCACATGGTGAGGGGTCAGGGTTTGATTCCCGGCTAAGGTTGGAAACATTGGTTGAGCGTATTTCTTACACCGGTTGTCCATGTTCACCCATCAGTAATAATGGGTACCTGGGTGTTAGTCGACTGGTGTGGGTCGCATCATGGGACAAATGTAACCTAATTTGCCCGAAATGCTCTGCATAACATGTGGCTTTATAGTACGTCATTGATGTCAGCTACATCTGTGTACCTTGTACATGTACTTACAGAAATAAAGATATTATTATTATCCATAGTTAATGTCTTCCTTTTCAACTAAACAGTTGTTTGATTCACGAAATCTTAATGACACGATTGCAAGCAAACCATGCGCAAATCATCTAAGTCTCCAGGACGAAATTCAGAAACATAAAAAACACTAGTCCCCACTAGCATCACTTCCCATCCACCAATCACCGTGAAGCTCAGCTCTTCAGCGCCACACCCCAAACTGGGGTGTGGCTCCACTGGACCCTGTAATGGTTGCTTTCTCGGTCCTTCCTGACATTGCCTGCTGCTGTGCAGCTTCAACAGCCGCTCTAGCATCGCTAGCTGCTGTGCAGCTGGCATGCCCTTCAAGACACTCCCATGTCAGGGAGCCAAGGCCGGGTCACCATCGGCAAAGGTACCAGCGAATCTACAACAGCAACAACATCCATTGCCACTACCTACAATCACTCAGCTTATAAAACTCTGTATTGTTGATGTAAAGTGTATGTTTAATGGCGAATTTTACACTCAGAAGTTTGGTAAAGCAATTGGAAGTCCTCTCTCACCTGTCCTTTGCAATTTGTACATGGAATATTTTAAAAGAAGTCTACTTAACAAAATCTTTCCCAATAGAGTTAAGTGTTACAGGTATGTTGATGATTGATGTGTAATGCGAAAGAATATAGATATAAACCATTTCCTTGTTAAATTATTCTAGCTCATTCCAGAAATTTAACTGATGAGTTTGAACAAAAAAATCCATCGCATTTTCTAGATGTATTCACTATTAAGGGTAACCATGATTTTAAATTTTAAATTTACAGAAAAAAAACAATAAATAACTGTTCTTATGAGCACTATTATTCTTTATGTCATGATAAATTAAAAGTTTCTGTATTCTCATCAATGTTTTGAGAACTTCGTGTATTTGTAGCCCAGAGTTCAGAGATGAAGATATTCTGAAGATTTATGAAATAACTAATGATCTAAAATTTCCAAAACACTTAAATGATAAATCTTTTAAAATTGCTGGATATACTTTTTACAAATTATAAAAGAACAAAGTCTTATTCAACAAAGAATATGTTGGTTCTCCCTTACGATGATAACTTTCTTGATATACATTCTCTACTTAAGAATCTTAAAATCAAACTTGTATTTAAAAATCTTGATACAGTAAAAAGAAATTTGATTACAAATTCTCCAAAAATACTGACGGATGTGTCTACAAGATTCCCTGTAAAAAAATGTGATGAAGTTTAAAACAGTCAAACTGGGAAAAGTCTTGAACTAACATTAGTCACTGATCCACCAGGAGGCCTGGTCACAGACCGGGCCGCGGGGGCGTTGACCCCCGGAACTCTCTCCAGGTAAACTCCAGGTACAACAATATAAACATAGCATTAGCAGTGGACAAAAGTCTAATATACAGTCAATTCTTGTTAAACCATCAAGTTCCATAAAATTAGTTCGGAAATTAATATGAATATTCTTTTAGGCTTATGCAAATTATGTTCACTTTTACTCAATAAAATTTGGAAAAAATTAAGACATATTCGAAAAGTTGAAAATCTTAAAATTTGGGTAAAATAAAAGTTGTATCTGACAGGTTCTTGACAATCTCACCAGCATCATCATAAAGAGACGGGTAAGGTGTTATGTTAACAACATTGTGTAAT